>NW_026516531.1:0-25822 GCF_025602895.1 Polychytrium aggregatum | reverse complement strand
TCCCTTGTGGGAACTGCTCGAAAATGTGGTTCACCCGCTTGGTCTCAGACCTTGTGGGCAGCTGAGGCAGCACTAGGCTGCAACAGGAGTAAATAGGCTTGCCTGTGTACTCAACGTGCCGGGGTACCAACCTGTTGGACCTGATGGCTTGTCTTCTTGAATAAAGTTGACTATAGTAACAAAAAAAAAAAAAAAAATCCTGCTGTTCCCTTGTGGGAACTGCTCGAAAATGTGTTCACCCGCTTGGTCTCAGACCTTGTGGCAGCTGAGGCAGCACTAGGCTGCAACAGGAGTAAATAGGCTTGCCTGTGTACTCAACGTGCCGGGGGTACCAACCTGTTGGACCTGATGGCTTGTCTTCTTGAATAAAGTTGACTATAGTAACAAAAAAAAAAAAACCTAACCTAACCTAACCTAACCTAACCCTGACACATCGAGTTCTCTGCTCCTGCCGCACCTATCCTGCTCCTGCTGCACCTGTCCTGCTCTTGCTGCACCTGTCCTGCTCTTGCTGCACCTGTCCTGCTCTTGCTGCACCTGTCCTGCTCCTGCTGCACCTGTATTGCTCTTGCTGCACCGTGTGGCCTGCACCACACTGCTTTCACCTCTGTGTTTGTTCCAGCTCTGCCCCTCCAGTTCCCCGCCCTCGCTCCCACACTCCCTGTCCCCTTCCCCACTGCTGAGCGATGTCCAAGGACAGACCCCAGCAGTCCCTTCTCCCGGCCTCGACCATCGCTGTCGGCAGCTTGATCTTCAAGCGCAAGGAGCGACCCGTGGCCACCCCTTCCTCCCCCGCCAAGCGTCGCCTGTCCTTGCCCGACGCAATGACCATGCTCCCCAGGCCGGAGCATGACGAGCGTCTCCCCGAGTCCGAGTTCCCGTCCGTGTCCGTGCCCGAGTCCAGGCTCCCGGCCCCGCCCGAGTTCAGGTTCCCGGCCGAACCCGACTTTTCGTTCCCGCCCTTGGACCGCGCTGCCGCCCGTGCCGCCGTCGACATTGATGAACTGGAGGACATCAATGTCGAAGAAGACCTCAGCCCGGACCAAGAGCCTGACGCTGAGCCCTCGTCCTCCTGTGCCGACCAAGACCACCCTGCCGAGTCCCTGGCTCCCGTGTCCTCCTCCGCCGCTCCCCACCAAGACCACTGTGCCATGGACATTGTTGTCCAGCCCAGTGCCGACGTCGTCTCGGTTCCTTGGCGCGACGAGTTCTGGCGCAAGTGGCACGCCTCGTCCGACGTCGATGATCAGAAGGCTGCAACCCAGATCATCGACGTCACCAAGATGAACAACCAGCTGTGGATGGCCGTGACCGCCAAGCTGCAGTGCACTGTCCTGTGCCGCAAGTGCAAGCTCGCCTCGGCCGATCCCTGGATCGTCGTCAAGCACGGCAAGGACGAGCTCCAGCTCAAGTGTCCCCAGGCCCTCGAGGACGGACCCTGCCCCGGCCAGATGTCGGCCTTCCAGTTCTGGGCCCACATGAGCCGCACCACCAAGGAGTCCCGCAAGCTGTTTGTGGATGCGTTCTCGGACAAGTTCAAGGAGAACTTCCACACCAAGTGCGGCCTCAAGACCATGGACAAGCAGCGCGCCGTCCCCCGTGGTGCCTCTGAAGGCGCCCCTCGAGCAGCCCCTGCTTCCACTGCTGACCCCGTCGATCCAGCTCGTCGAGCTGTTGATGCTGTTGGCACTGCGTCCCCTGTCCCCAAGGCCAGGCCCGTCCTTCCGCCCCGACCCGTCGTCAAGGCCAAGACCCCTCCTCCGTCCCAGGCTCCCGTCCCTGCGATGAAACCCGAGGAGGCCCTCGCTATCCTCAAGCGAGAGGCTGACCGGGTGCAGTCCATCCTGTTCGAGGCACTCGTGGCCGACAACATGGATGCTGCCACCAAGGCCATGGTCCAGAAGATCGCCAAGTCCAATGTGGCAATCAGCCGTGCCACGGAGCAGCTCCGCAAGTCTGTTGCCAACAAGACTGCCACCCCCAAGACCCAGTCCCCCGGTTCCAAGACCCAGTCCTCCGGCTCCCTCCCTGGCTCTGCCCCTGTTTCCGCCCCGTCTCCCTCGTACAAGGCCGCTCTCTTGAAGAACGTTCGGGAGGCCGAGAGCCGTGTCGGCCGCATGTCCGAGGCCAGCCAGCTCGACGAATGGAAGAGGATGCTGACCACCGGCCGAATGCCAGGCTCCTCCAAGCCGATCCAGCCCAACCAGCACCGCCAGCCAGTCCTTGTCCCCGGGACGGTCGCCAACTCTGAGCTCCGGAACGACAAGTTCAGGGAGGCCGTCACCAACATGGACTGGCTGTACGTCGAGGGCATCCGCTGTGGCGACCTCGGCAGTGTCCGCCGCAACCTCAAGCGATGCGGCATCGACACCAGGGAGTTGGCCGAGATCAACTTCCCTGAGGCCACGGTCATGGAGGTCCTTGTCCGCGACAAATCCAACAAGGCCGACCTTGGTGCCCGTCTGGAGTCGCTGTCGTCCACACATGGCAGGGTCAGGGTCGTACCGGCCTACGACGTCATCCATGGTCTCAAGCACCATGGACTGGCCCTGTCCCGATCCGATGCCATCAAGAACTTTATGGCAAAGTCCCTCCGCCAGGCAGCCAAGGCCAAGACCGCCCCTGTCCGCCGCTGCATCCAGATGCGCATCCCCGAGGAGTACCGCGACGAGTACGACTCGCTCCTCAAGAAGGCCCTATCCGGCAAGGAGGTCAAGCGGGCGGACATCACCGCCGTCCCCAAGGTCCCTGGTTCTGCCGCTGCCGCTGCCTCGTCGTCTGCCTCTGCCGCTGCCGCTACCGCTGCCCCTGCCGTTGTCGTTGCTGTCGCTGCTGCTGCTGCCCCCGCCGCTGGTGCCTCGTCAAAGCCCAGCAAGCCTCACCCCGCCTACAGAGTCCCGCTGTCCGTCATGGACACTGACTCTGAAGGAGAGGGCCCCCGGGCCAGCAGCAGCGCTGCACGACTCCAATGAATCCACACCCCTCGCAGGGAGGCGGCAGGGCCCAGACATCCCTGACCGTCGCTTCCTTCAATGTCTGTGGCATCAACGTCAACGACGTTGAACTCAAGAACCTCATCGACACCAACGACATCGACTTTGTCGGTGTCCAAGAAACCCTCGCCGACCTCGAACCCCGCAGCCCTCTCTGTGGCTATGCCGTCAAGGTCCCTGGTCCCCGTTGCCGCGCCGGTAGAGGCATCGCCATCCTCTACAACCCGGCCAGGATCGACCCGCACGACTTCACCAACATTGAAGTCAGCGACAAGGGCGACGCCATGTGGGTGACATACAAACACGTCATCCACATCGGCAACTTCTACCTGTCCCCGAGCCTCAAGCTGGACGACTACCGCGAGGCCCTCCAGTCGATCCACACCAAGGCCGCCCTCCCCGACGCCCAGGTCATTGTGGTGGGTGACTTCAATGCCCACCTCAGTGCCCTGAGCGGACTGCCCACGCCGCTCCGTGGCAGGGAGAAGATCCTCGAGGACACTGTCTCCCGCGCCGGTCTCCGCGTTGTGCCTCCAGCTGTGATCCCGACCCACACCCGGCAGCGGGGTCCCAGCTGGACAACGATCGACTACATCTTTGTGTCGCATCGCCAGGCCAACAACGACCCGCTGCTGCAGGTCGACACTGCCGGTGCCTTCCGTGGCCAGTCCGACCACTTCCCCATCTGGGCGACTCTGCGGGTACAGCCAAAGTACTACCCAAAGGTCGACCAATGGCAGTGGAAGATCGCCCAGCTCGAGGATCCTGCCGTCCGCGCCCAGTACCTCTTGGCGCTGCTGGACGAGCGCGAACGCGGTCTGCAGCGCATCCAGGCTGCACTCCGGCCAATCTCAAGGGGATCGGTCATTCCGATCTCGGAGAGTGCGGCCCAGGACTGCATCGACCGCGCCTGGTCCATCATGATCGCCCTGATCACCACCGCTGCCGACTCCACCATCGGCAAGGCTTCCATCAAGACCGTCTGGAAGGACCCGGCCCTGATCCCCGAGATGCGGCAGCTTCGCGAGAGGCGCCGCGATCTCATCTACCAGCTCAAGTTGCCCGGGCTCTCCCTCCGCGTCGCCGAGGACAAGCGCGCCGAACTCCGCGCTGTCCGCAAACAAGAAAAGAACCTCATCGTCCAGTCCCGCCGAGCAGCCGAGACCCTGGCCATGAACAAGCTGCACTCCCTCAACGCTTCCGAGGTCGCCAAGTCCCTGGCCGCCATGAAGAAGCGCAAGGAGCTCGACGACGCCTTCCACTTTGACAACTCGGACGAGGCCCTCGAGCGACTTGTGGTCCACTACGGCAAGGTCTCCTCGCACTCCCAGGACACCCCCGGTGCCGCCTTTGACCGGACCGTCGGCCCAAGACCCCTGGACACTGTTCCGCGCCTGCTCCCCGAGGACCGCTCCATTCCCCGATTGTCGTCGGACGAGGTGGCCGATGCCATCGTCAAGTCCCCCAAGCGCAAGTCTTCCGGCCCGGACAAGATCAAGGCCGAGATGCTGCACCCTGTCGCTCCCGTGGTCGCTCCCTGGCTCCGGGCCATCCTGCTGGCCGCCCTCAAGGCCTCCGTCGTCCCGACCGAGTGGAACACTGTCCTGATCCACCCGGTCTACAAGAACAAGGGTTCGATCCTCGATCCGGCCATGTACCGGCCCATCGGGTTGACCCAGGTCCTCCGCAAGATCGCCGAGCGAGTCCTGCTGCCGTTCCTCACCCGCGAGATCGGCATCATGGACATTGCCCAGGGAGGCTTCCGCCCGGACCGAGGCACCCTCGACCAGGTGTACTCGCTCGACGCTCTTGTCCGCATGAACAAGATCCGCGACGACGAGTACAGCCTGGTCTTCCTCGACATCAAGGCCGCCTACGACACTGTCTGGCGGGAGCGCCTCTGGGACAAGATCGCCACCCGAGGTGCTGGTCCGGTCGCCGTCGGGGTCCTCAGGGCCATGTTCGACCGCACTCTTGTCCGCGTCGCCAGCAAGGGCCGCACGTCGCAGCCTGTGTGGCTGCAGAAGGGTCTCATCCAAGGCTCGGTCCTGAGTCCCCTTCTGTTCAGTGCCCACATTGACGACCTGCCTGGACTGCTCCGAGCCGAGGACGGACTTGTGCTTGCCTCGAGTCGCCACCACCGTCTCCGGGTCAACTCGCTCTGGTTTGCCGATGACGGTGTCCTCATCTGTCCGGCTGGCCGCACCCAGGCCATGCTGGATATCTGCGAACGCCACAGCATCGACAACCGGTACCGCTTCTCGCCTCCCAAGTGCGAGGTGCTGTACTCGGCCTGCAACGTCGACCAGCTCCATCCCGCCAAGCTGTACGGCACCGAGCTGCCCAAGGTCCTCCAGTTCCGCTACCTCGGTGTCATGGTCGACATTGACGGATTCCGCCCGGACCTCCAGTTCGACAAGCTCCTCCGCAAGGTCCACATGGTCACCGACACCGTGGTTGGACTCGGCATCACCCTCGGCAAGGTCTCGGCCAAGACCATCACCCAGGTCTACAAGACCTTTGTGCGGCCGACCCTCGAATACGGGATGGCCATGGACATCCCCGACCCAGCTCTGCGCGACCGCCTCGACGACGCCCAGATGACGGCCCTCCGCACCATGTTCCGCGTCGGCCCCGGCACTCCCGTCGGTGCCATGCACCTCAACTGCGGCCTTCCCAAGATGTCGGTCCGTGTCAAGATGCTGGCCCTGCAGAACTGGGCCCGCTGGGACGACCAAGTCTCTGACGGCGACAAGATGCTGTCGATGATCCTGCGCAACAAGATCATTGCGCCCTACCACCCCGACCAGTTCCTCGGCCAAGGAGTCCGAGCCGATCCGCACTGGGCCATGGTGGTCCGCCGACAAGAGGCCGACCACTCCCTCACGGCCACGGAGATCTACCGAGGCAAGACCCGACACCAGCCGCCGCCGCCCGGACCGCCCCGACCCCAGCCCGTCCCGATCAAGACCCTCATCTTCGAGGACCACATGAAGAACGGCTTCGACCGCTCCAAGCAGCTCACCGCCGCCTGCACCCCGTCGACCAAGATGTCGGGACTCTGGGAGGCTCGCGGGTACCAAGGATCCATGATCATGCTCATGTTCATGGTCCGATGGCGACTCGGTGCTCTCCCAGGCCACTTCAGATTTGGCTACCGCAAGTGCAAGAACCTGGCTCGACACGGATCCGGGATCGACTTGACCAGGACCCACGCACAGCAGTGTGTGGATCCGCATCAAGTCCTGGTCCGCAAGGTCGCAGCCCTCAAGACGGCCCACCCGACTTGGGTGGAAAGTGGTATAGCCGGAGTGGGACCAGTGGACAAGCTGCTGGACCTGCTCAGTTTCGATCGCACTCCCCCTCGCAGTCGCACCCCTCCCGCACTTGGATCACTTGCTGCTCATGTACCCGCTCCCCGCACTGCCTTCCGAGCATTCGCACTTGGTGCACACCCAGCACCACCACCCACTCCCACACCCAGTGTAGTCCCACCCTTGCAGTCTCTCCCTGCACCCTCATCACAGCGTAGTATAGTGTCAGCACTTGTCATTCCTCCACCCCGACCCCCCCTCGATCCTGCTGTTCCCTTGTGGGAACTGCTCGAAAATGTGTTCACCCGCTTGGTCTCAGACCTTGTGGGCAGCTGAGGCAGCACTAGGCTGCAACAGGAGTAAATAGGCTTGCCTGTGTACTCAACGTGCCGGGGTACCAACCTGTTGGACCTGATGGCTTGTCTTCTTGAATAAAGTTGACTATAGTAACAAAAAAAAAAAAAGGCTCCTCCAAGCCGATCCAGCCCAACCAGCACCGCCAGCCAGTCCTTGTCCCCGGGACGGTCGCCAACTCTGAGCTCCGGAACGACAAGTTCAGGGAGGCCGTCACCAACATGGACTGGCTGTACGTCGAGGGCATCCGCTGTGGCGACCTCGGCAGTGTCCGCCGCAACCTCAAGCGATGCGGCATCGACACCAGGGAGTTGGCCGAGATCAACTTCCCTGAGGCCACGGTCATGGAGGTCCTTGTCCGCGACAAATCCAACAAGGCCGACCTTGGTGCCCGTCTGGAGTCGCTGTCGTCCACACATGGCAGGGTCAGGGTCGTACCGGCCTACGACGTCATCCATGGTCTCAAGCACCATGGACTGGCCCTGTCCCGATCCGATGCCATCAAGAACTTTATGGCAAAGTCCCTCCGCCAGGCAGCCAAGGCCAAGACCGCCCCTGTCCGCCGCTGCATCCAGATGCGCATCCCCGAGGAGTACCGCGACGAGTACGACTCGCTCCTCAAGAAGGCCCTATCCGGCAAGGAGGTCAAGCGGGCGGACATCACCGCCGTCCCCAAGGTCCCTGGTTCTGCCGCTGCCGCTGCCTCGTCGTCTGCCTCTGCCGCTGCCGCTACCGCTGCCCCTGCCGTTGTCGTTGCTGTCGCTGCTGCTGCTGCCCCCGCCGCTGGTGCCTCGTCAAAGCCCAGCAAGCCTCACCCCGCCTACAGAGTCCCGCTGTCCGTCATGGACACTGACTCTGAAGGAGAGGGCCCCCGGGCCAGCAGCAGCGCTGCACGACTCCAATGAATCCACACCCCTCGCAGGGAGGCGGCAGGGCCCAGACATCCCTGACCGTCGCTTCCTTCAATGTCTGTGGCATCAACGTCAACGACGTTGAACTCAAGAACCTCATCGACACCAACGACATCGACTTTGTCGGTGTCCAAGAAACCCTCGCCGACCTCGAACCCCGCAGCCCTCTCTGTGGCTATGCCGTCAAGGTCCCTGGTCCCCGTTGCCGCGCCGGTAGAGGCATCGCCATCCTCTACAACCCGGCCAGGATCGACCCGCACGACTTCACCAACATTGAAGTCAGCGACAAGGGCGACGCCATGTGGGTGACATACAAACACGTCATCCACATCGGCAACTTCTACCTGTCCCCGAGCCTCAAGCTGGACGACTACCGCGAGGCCCTCCAGTCGATCCACACCAAGGCCGCCCTCCCCGACGCCCAGGTCATTGTGGTGGGTGACTTCAATGCCCACCTCAGTGCCCTGAGCGGACTGCCCACGCCGCTCCGTGGCAGGGAGAAGATCCTCGAGGACACTGTCTCCCGCGCCGGTCTCCGCGTTGTGCCTCCAGCTGTGATCCCGACCCACACCCGGCAGCGGGGTCCCAGCTGGACAACGATCGACTACATCTTTGTGTCGCATCGCCAGGCCAACAACGACCCGCTGCTGCAGGTCGACACTGCCGGTGCCTTCCGTGGCCAGTCCGACCACTTCCCCATCTGGGCGACTCTGCGGGTACAGCCAAAGTACTACCCAAAGGTCGACCAATGGCAGTGGAAGATCGCCCAGCTCGAGGATCCCGCCGTCCGCGCCCAGTACCTCTTGGCGCTGCTGGACGAGCGCGAACGCGGTCTGCAGCGCATACAGGCTGCACTCCGGCCAATCTCAAGGGGATCGGTCATTCCGATCTCGGAGAGTGCGGCCCAGGACTGCATCGACCGCGCCTGGTCCATCATGATCGCCCTGATCACCACCGCTGCCGACTCCACCATCGGCAAGGCTTCCATCAAGACCGTCTGGAAGGACCCGGCCCTGATCCCCGAGATGCGGCAGCTTCGCGAGAGGCGCCGCGATCTCATCTACCAGCTCAAGTTGCCCGGGCTCTCCCTCCGCGTCGCCGAGGACAAGCGCGCCGAACTCCGCGCTGTCCGCAAACAAGAAAAGAACCTCATCGTCCAGTCCCGCCGAGCAGCCGAGACCCTGGCCATGAACAAGCTGCACTCACTCAACGCTTCCGAGGTCGCCAAGTCCCTGGCCGCCATGAAGAAGCGCAAGGAGCTCGACGACGCCTTCCACTTTGACAACTCGGACGAGGCCCTCGAGCGACTTGTGGTCCACTACGGCAAGGTCTCCTCGCACTCCCAGGACACCCCCGGTGCCGCCTTTGACCGGACCGTCGGCCCAAGACCCCTGGACACTGTTCCGCGCCTGCTCCCCGAGGATCGATCCATTCCCCGCTTGTCGTCGGACGAGGTGGCCGATGCCATCGTCAAGTCCCCCAAGCGCAAGTCCTCCGGCCCGGACAAGATCAAGGCCGAGATGCTGCACCCTGTCGCTCCCGTGGTCGCTCCCTGGCTCCGGGCCATCCTGCTGGCCGCCCTCAAGGCCTCCGTCGTCCCGACCGAGTGGAACACTGTCCTGATCCACCCGGTCTACAAGAACAAGGGTTCGATCCTCGATCCGGCCATGTACCGGCCCATCGGGTTGACCCAGGTCCTCCGCAAGATCGCCGAGCGAGTCCTGCTGCCGTTCCTCACCCGCGAGATCGGCATCATGGACATTGCCCAGGGAGGCTTCCGCCCGGACCGAGGCACCCTCGACCAGGTGTACTCGCTCGACGCTCTTGTCCGCATGAACAAGATCTGCGACGACGAGTACAGCCTGGTCTTCCTCGACATCAAGGCCGCCTACGACACTGTCTGGCGGGAGCGCCTCTGGGACAAGATCGCCGCCCGAGGTGCTGGTCCGGTCGCCGTCGGGGTCCTCAGGGCCATGTTCGACCGCACTCTTGTCCGCGTCGCCAGCAAGGGCCGCACGTCACAGCCTGTGTGGCTGCAGAAGGGTCTCATCCAAGGCTCGGTCCTGAGTCCCCTTCTGTTCAGTGCCCACATTGACGACCTGCCTGGACTGCTCCGAGCCGAGGACGGACTTGTGCTTGCCTCCAGTCGCCACCACCGTCTCCGGGTCAACTCGCTCTGGTTTGCCGACGATGGTGTCCTCATCTGTCCGGCTGGCCGCACCCAGGCCATGCTGGACATCTGTGAGCGTCACAGTGTCGACAATCGCTACCGCTTCTCGCCTCCCAAGTGCGAGGTGCTGTACTCGGCCTGCAACGTCGACCAGCTCCATCCCGCCAAGCTGTACGGCACCGAGCTGCCCAAGGTCCTCCAGTTCCGCTACCTCGGTGTCATGGTCGACATTGACGGATTCCGCCCGGACCTCCAGTTCGACAAGCTCCTCCGCAAGGTCCACATGGTCACCGACACCGTGGTTGGACTTGGCATCACCCTCGGCAAGGTCTCGGCCAAGACCATCACCCAGGTCTACAAGACCTTTGTGCGGCCGACCCTCGAATACGGGATGGCCATGGACATCCCGGACCCGGCTCTGCGCGACCGCCTCGACGACGCCCAGATGACGGCCCTCCGCACCATGTTCCGCGTCGGCCCCGGCACTCCCGTCGGTGCCATGCACCTCAACTGCGGCCTCCCCAAGATGTCCGTCCGTGTCAAGATGCTGGCCCTGCAGAACTGGGCCCGCTGGGACGACCAAGTCTCTGACGGCGACAAGATGCTGTCGATGATCCTGCGCAACAAGATCATTGCGCCCTACCACCCCGACCAGTTCCTCGGCCAAGGAGTCCGAGCCGATCCGCACTGGGCCATGGTGGTCCGCCGACAAGAGGCCGACCACTCCCTCACGGCCACGGAGATCTACCGAGGCAAGACCCGACACCAGCCGCCGCCGCCCGGACCGCCCCGACCCCAGCCCGGCCCGATCAAGACCCTCATCTTCGAGGACCACATGAAGAACGGCTTCGACCGCTCCAAGCAGCTCACCGCCGCCTGCACCCCGTCGACCAAGATGTCGGGACTCTGGGAGGCTCGCGGGTACCAAGGATCCATGGTCATGCTCATGTTCATGGTCCGATGGCGACTCGGTGCTCTCCCAGGCCACTTCAGGTTCGGATACCGCAAGTGCAAGAACCTGGCTCGACACGGATCCGGGATCGACTTGACCAGGACCCACGCACAGCAATGTGTGGATCCGCATCAAGTCCTGGTCCGCAAGGTCGCAGCCCTCAAGACGGCCCACCCGACTTGGGTGGAAAGTGGTATAGCCGGAGTGGGACCAGTGGACAAGCTGCTGGACCTGCTCTCTTTCGATCGCACTCCCCCTCGCACTCGCACCCCTCCCGCACTTGGATCGCTTGCTGCTCATGTACCCGCTCCCCGCACTGCCTTCCGAGCATTCGCACTTGGTGCACACCCAGTACCAGCACCCACTCCCACAACCAGTGTAGTCCCACCCTTGCAGTCTCTCCCTGCACCCTCATCACAGCGTAGTATAGTGCCAGCACTTGTCACTCCACCACCCCGACCTCCCGTCGATCCTGCTATTCCCTTGTGGGAACTGCTTGAAAATGTGTTCACCCGCTTGGTCTCAGACCTTGTGGGCAGCTGAGGCAGCACTAGGCTGCAACAGGAGTAAATAGGCTTGCCTGTGTACTCAACGTGCCGGGGTACCAACCTGTTGGACCTGATGGCTTGTCTTCTTAAATAAAGTTGACTATAGTAACAAAAAAAAAAAAAACAACCAGCTGTGGATGGCCGTGACCGCCAAGCTGCAGTGCACTGTCCTGTGCCGCAAGTGCAAGCTCGCCTCGGCCGATCCCTGGATCGTCGTCAAGCACGGCAAGGACGAGCTCCAGCTCAAGTGTCCCCAGGCCCTCGAGGACGGACCCTGCCCCGGCCAGATGTCGGCCTTCCAGTTCTGGGCCCACATGAGCCGCACCACCAAGGAGTCCCGCAAGCTGTTTGTGGATGCGTTCTCGGACAAGTTCAAGGAGAACTTCCACACCAAGTGCGGCCTCAAGACCATGGACAAGCAGCGCGCCGTCCCCCGTGGTGCCTCTGAAGGCGCCCCTCGAGCAGCCCCTGCTTCCACTGCTGACCCCGTCGATCCAGCTCGTCGAGCTGTTGATGCTGTTGGCACTGCGTCCCCTGTCCCCAAGGCCAGGCCCGTCCTTCCGCCCCGACCCGTCGTCAAGGCCAAGACCCCTCCTCCGTCCCAGGCTCCCGTCCCTGCGATGAAACCCGAGGAGGCCCTCGCTATCCTCAAGCGAGAGGCTGACCGGGTGCAGTCCATCCTGTTCGAGGCACTCGTGGCCGACAACATGGATGCTGCCACCAAGGCCATGGTCCAGAAGATCGCCAAGTCCAATGTGGCAATCAGCCGTGCCACGGAGCAGCTCCGCAAGTCTGTTGCCAACAAGACTGCCACCCCCAAGACCCAGTCCCCCGGTTCCAAGACCCAGTCCTCCGGCTCCCTCCCTGGCTCTGCCCCTGTTTCCGCCCCGTCTCCCTCGTACAAGGCCGCTCTCTTGAAGAACGTTCGGGAGGCCGAGAGCCGTGTCGGCCGCATGTCCGAGGCCAGCCAGCTCGACGAATGGAAGAGGATGCTGACCACCGGCCGAATGCCAGGCTCCTCCAAGCCGATCCAGCCCAACCAGCACCGCCAGCCAGTCCTTGTCCCCGGGACGGTCGCCAACTCTGAGCTCCGGAACGACAAGTTCAGGGAGGCCGTCACCAACATGGACTGGCTGTACGTCGAGGGCATCCGCTGTGGCGACCTCGGCAGTGTCCGCCGCAACCTCAAGCGATGCGGCATCGACACCAGGGAGTTGGCCGAGATCAACTTCCCTGAGGCCACGGTCATGGAGGTCCTTGTCCGCGACAAATCCAACAAGGCCGACCTTGGTGCCCGTCTGGAGTCGCTGTCGTCCACACATGGCAGGGTCAGGGTCGTACCGGCCTACGACGTCATCCATGGTCTCAAGCACCATGGACTGGCCCTGTCCCGATCCGATGCCATCAAGAACTTTATGGCAAAGTCCCTCCGCCAGGCAGCCAAGGCCAAGACCGCCCCTGTCCGCCGCTGCATCCAGATGCGCATCCCCGAGGAGTACCGCGACGAGTACGACTCGCTCCTCAAGAAGGCCCTATCCGGCAAGGAGGTCAAGCGGGCGGACATCACCGCCGTCCCCAAGGTCCCTGGTTCTGCCGCTGCCGCTGCCTCGTCGTCTGCCTCTGCCGCTGCCGCTACCGCTGCCCCTGCCGTTGTCGTTGCTGTCGCTGCTGCTGCTGCCCCCGCCGCTGGTGCCTCGTCAAAGCCCAGCAAGCCTCACCCCGCCTACAGAGTCCCGCTGTCCGTCATGGACACTGACTCTGAAGGAGAGGGCCCCCGGGCCAGCAGCAGCGCTGCACGACTCCAATGAATCCACACCCCTCGCAGGGAGGCGGCAGGGCCCAGACATCCCTGACCGTCGCTTCCTTCAATGTCTGTGGCATCAACGTCAACGACGTTGAACTCAAGAACCTCATCGACACCAACGACATCGACTTTGTCGGTGTCCAAGAAACCCTCGCCGACCTCGAACCCCGCAGCCCTCTCTGTGGCTATGCCGTCAAGGTCCCTGGTCCCCGTTGCCGCGCCGGTAGAGGCATCGCCATCCTCTACAACCCGGCCAGGATCGACCCGCACGACTTCACCAACATTGAAGTCAGCGACAAGGGCGACGCCATGTGGGTGACATACAAACACGTCATCCACATCGGCAACTTCTACCTGTCCCCGAGCCTCAAGCTGGACGACTACCGCGAGGCCCTCCAGTCGATCCACACCAAGGCCGCCCTCCCCGACGCCCAGGTCATTGTGGTGGGTGACTTCAATGCCCACCTCAGTGCCCTGAGCGGACTGCCCACGCCGCTCCGTGGCAGGGAGAAGATCCTCGAGGACACTGTCTCCCGCGCCGGTCTCCGCGTTGTGCCTCCAGCTGTGATCCCGACCCACACCCGGCAGCGGGGTCCCAGCTGGACAACGATCGACTACATCTTTGTGTCGCATCGCCAGGCCAACAACGACCCGCTGCTGCAGGTCGACACTGCCGGTGCCTTCCGTGGCCAGTCCGACCACTTCCCCATCTGGGCGACTCTGCGGGTACAGCCAAAGTACTACCCAAAGGTCGACCAATGGCAGTGGAAGATCGCCCAGCTCGAGGATCCTGCCGTCCGCGCCCAGTACCTCTTGGCGCTGCTGGACGAGCGCGAACGCGGTCTGCAGCGCATCCAGGCTGCACTCCGGCCAATCTCAAGGGGATCGGTCATTCCGATCTCGGAGAGTGCGGCCCAGGACTGCATCGACCGCGCCTGGTCCATCATGATCGCCCTGATCACCACCGCTGCCGACTCCACCATCGGCAAGGCTTCCATCAAGACCGTCTGGAAGGACCCGGCCCTGATCCCCGAGATGCGGCAGCTTCGCGAGAGGCGCCGCGATCTCATCTACCAGCTCAAGTTGCCCGGGCTCTCCCTCCGCGTCGCCGAGGACAAGCGCGCCGAACTCCGCGCTGTCCGCAAACAAGAAAAGAACCTCATCGTCCAGTCCCGCCGAGCAGCCGAGACCCTGGCCATGAACAAGCTGCACTCCCTCAACGCTTCCGAGGTCGCCAAGTCCCTGGCCGCCATGAAGAAGCGCAAGGAGCTCGACGACGCCTTCCACTTTGACAACTCGGACGAGGCCCTCGAGCGACTTGTGGTCCACTACGGCAAGGTCTCCTCGCACTCCCAGGACACCCCCGGTGCCGCCTTTGACCGGACCGTCGGCCCAAGACCCCTGGACACTGTTCCGCGCCTGCTCCCCGAGGACCGCTCCATTCCCCGATTGTCGTCGGACGAGGTGGCCGATGCCATCGTCAAGTCCCCCAAGCGCAAGTCTTCCGGCCCGGACAAGATCAAGGCCGAGATGCTGCACCCTGTCGCTCCCGTGGTCGCTCCCTGGCTCCGGGCCATCCTGCTGGCCGCCCTCAAGGCCTCCGTCGTCCCGACCGAGTGGAACACTGTCCTGATCCACCCGGTCTACAAGAACAAGGGTTCGATCCTCGATCCGGCCATGTACCGGCCCATCGGGTTGACCCAGGTCCTCCGCAAGATCGCCGAGCGAGTCCTGCTGCCGTTCCTCACCCGCGAGATCGGCATCATGGACATTGCCCAGGGAGGCTTCCGCCCGGACCGAGGCACCCTCGACCAGGTGTACTCGCTCGACGCTCTTGTCCGCATGAACAAGATCCGCGACGACGAGTACAGCCTGGTCTTCCTCGACATCAAGGCCGCCTACGACACTGTCTGGCGGGAGCGCCTCTGGGACAAGATCGCCACCCGAGGTGCTGGTCCGGTCGCCGTCGGGGTCCTCAGGGCCATGTTCGACCGCACTCTTGTCCGCGTCGCCAGCAAGGGCCGCACGTCGCAGCCTGTGTGGCTGCAGAAGGGTCTCATCCAAGGCTCGGTCCTGAGTCCCCTTCTGTTCAGTGCCCACATTGACGACCTGCCTGGACTGCTCCGAGCCGAGGACGGACTTGTGCTTGCCTCGAGTCGCCACCACCGTCTCCGGGTCAACTCGCTCTGGTTTGCCGATGACGGTGTCCTCATCTGTCCGGCTGGCCGCACCCAGGCCATGCTGGATATCTGCGAACGCCACAGCATCGACAACCGGTACCGCTTCTCGCCTCCCAAGTGCGAGGTGCTGTACTCGGCCTGCAACGTCGACCAGCTCCATCCCGCCAAGCTGTACGGCACCGAGCTGCCCAAGGTCCTCCAGTTCCGCTACCTCGGTGTCATGGTCGACATTGACGGATTCCGCCCGGACCTCCAGTTCGACAAGCTCCTCCGCAAGGTCCACATGGTCACCGACACCGTGGTTGGACTCGGCATCACCCTCGGCAAGGTCTCGGCCAAGACCATCACCCAGGTCTACAAGACCTTTGTGCGGCCGACCCTCGAATACGGGATGGCCATGGACATCCCCGACCCAGCTCTGCGCGACCGCCTCGACGACGCCCAGATGACGGCCCTCCGCACCATGTTCCGCGTCGGCCCCGGCACTCCCGTCGGTGCCATGCACCTCAACTGCGGCCTTCCCAAGATGTCGGTCCGTGTCAAGATGCTGGCCCTGCAGAACTGGGCCCGCTGGGACGACCAAGTCTCTGACGGCGACAAGATGCTGTCGATGATCCTGCGCAACAAGATCATTGCGCCCTACCACCCCGACCAGTTCCTCGGCCAAGGAGTCCGAGCCGATCCGCACTGGGCCATGGTGGTCCGCCGACAAGAGGCCGACCACTCCCTCACGGCCACGGAGATCTACCGAGGCAAGACCCGACACCAGCCGCCGCCGCCCGGACCGCCCCGACCCCAGCCCGTCCCGATCAAGACCCTCATCTTCGAGGACCACATGAAGAACGGCTTCGACCGCTCCAAGCAGCTCACCGCCGCCTGCACCCCGTCGACCAAGATGTCGGGACTCTGGGAGGCTCGCGGGTACCAAGGATCCATGATCATGCTCATGTTCATGGTCCGATGGCGACTCGGTGCTCTCCCAGGCCACTTCAGATTTGGCTACCGCAAGTGCAAGAACCTGGCTCGACACGGATCCGGGATCGACTTGACCAGGACCCACGCACAGCAGTGTGTGGATCCGCATCAAGTCCTGGTCCGCAAGGTCGCAGCCCTCAAGACGGCCCACCCGACTTGGGTGGAAAGTGGTATAGCCGGAGTGGGACCAGTGGACAAGCTGCTGGACCTGCTCAGTTTCGATCGCACTCCCCCTCGCAGTCGCACCCCTCCCGCACTTGGATCACTTGCTGCTCATGTACCCGCTCCCCGCACTGCCTTCCGAGCATTCGCACTTGGTGCACACCCAGCACCACCACCCACTCCCACACCCAGTGTAGTCCCACCCTTGCAGTCTCTCCCTGCACCCTCATCACAGCGTAGTATAGTGTCAGCACTTGTCATTCCTCCACCCCGACCCCCCCTCGATCCTGCTGTTCCCTTGTGGGAACTGCTCGAAAATGTGTTCACCCGCTTGGTCTCAGACCTTGTGGGCAGCTGAGGCAGCACTAGGCTGCAACAGGAGTAAATAGGCTTGCCTGTGTACTCAACGTGCCGGGGTACCAACCTGTTGGACCTGATGGCTTGTCTTCTTGAATAAAGTTGACTATAGTAACAAAAAAAACCTCTGTGTTTGTTCCAGCTCTGCCCCTCCAGTTCCCCGCCCTCGCTCCCACACTCCCTGTCCCCTTCCCCACTGCTGAGCGATGTCCAAGGACAGACCCCAGCAGTCCCTTCTCCCGGCCTCGACCATCGCTGTCGGCAGCTTGATCTTCAAGCGCAAGGAGCGACCCGTGGCCACCCCTTCCTCCCCCGCCAAGCGTCGCCTGTCCTTGCCCGACGCAATGACCATGCTCCCCAGGCCGGAGCATGACGAGCGTCTCCCCGAGTCCGAGTTCCCGTCCGTGTCCGTGCCCGAGTCCAGGCTCCCGGCCCCGCCCGAGTTCAGGTTCCCGGCCGAACCCGACTTTTCGTTCCCGCCCTTGGACCGCGCTGCCGCCCGTGCCGCCGTCGACATTGATGAACTGGAGGACATCAATGTCGAAGAAGACCTCAGCCCGGACCAAGAGCCTGACGCTGAGCCCTCGTCCTCCTGTGCCGACCAAGACCACCCTGCCGAGTCCCTGGCTCCCGTGTCCTCCTCCGCCGCTCCCCACCAAGACCACTGTGCCATGGACATTGTTGTCCAGCCCAGTGCCGACGTCGTCTCGGTTCCTTGGCGCGACGAGTTCTGGCGCAAGTGGCACGCCTCGTCCGACGTCGATGATCAGAAGGCTGCAACCCAGATCATCGACGTCACCAAGATGAACAACCAGCTGTGGATGGCCGTGACCGCCAAGCTGCAGTGCACTGTCCTGTGCCGCAAGTGCAAGCTCGCCTCGGCCGATCCCTGGATCGTCGTCAAGCACGGCAAGGACGAGCTCCAGCTCAAGTGTCCCCAGGCCCTCGAGGACGGACCCTGCCCCGGCCAGATGTCGGCCTTCCAGTTCTGGGCCCACATGAGCCGCACCACCAAGGAGTCCCGCAAGCTGTTTGTGGATGCGTTCTCGGACAAGTTCAAGGAGAACTTCCACACCAAGTGCGGCCTCAAGACCATGGACAAGCAGCGCGCCGTCCCCCGTGGTGCCTCTGAAGGCGCCCCTCGAGCAGCCCCTGCTTCCACTGCTGACCCCGTCGATCCAGCTCGTCGAGCTGTTGATGCTGTTGGCACTGCGTCCCCTGTCCCCAAGGCCAGGCCCGTCCTTCCGCCCCGACCCGTCGTCAAGGCCAAGACCCCTCCTCCGTCCCAGGCTCCCGTCCCTGCGATGAAACCCGAGGAGGCCCTCGCTATCCTCAAGCGAGAGGCTGACCGGGTGCAGTCCATCCTGTTCGAGGCACTCGTGGCCGACAACATGGATGCTGCCACCAAGGCCATGGTCCAGAAGATCGCCAAGTCCAATGTGGCAATCAGCCGTGCCACGGAGCAGCTCCGCAAGTCTGTTGCCAACAAGACTGCCACCCCCAAGACCCAGTCCCCCGGTTCCAAGACCCAGTCCTCCGGCTCCCTCCCTGGCTCTGCCCCTGTTTCCGCCCCGTCTCCCTCGTACAAGGCCGCTCTCTTGAAGAACGTTCGGGAGGCCGAGAGCCGTGTCGGCCGCATGTCCGAGGCCAGCCAGCTCGACGAATGGAAGAGGATGCTGACCACCGGCCGAATGCCAGGCTCCTCCAAGCCGATCCAGCCCAACCAGCACCGCCAGCCAGTCCTTGTCCCCGGGACGGTCGCCAACTCTGAGCTCCGGAACGACAAGTTCAGGGAGGCCGTCACCAACATGGACTGGCTGTACGTCGAGGGCATCCGCTGTGGCGACCTCGGCAGTGTCCGCCGCAACCTCAAGCGATGCGGCATCGACACCAGGGAGTTGGCCGAGATCAACTTCCCTGAGGCCACGGTCATGGAGGTCCTTGTCCGCGACAAATCCAACAAGGCCGACCTTGGTGCCCGTCTGGAGTCGCTGTCGTCCACACATGGCAGGGTCAGGGTCGTACCGGCCTACGACGTCATCCATGGTCTCAAGCACCATGGACTGGCCCTGTCCCGATCCGATGCCATCAAGAACTTTATGGCAAAGTCCCTCCGCCAGGCAGCCAAGGCCAAGACCGCCCCTGTCCGCCGCTGCATCCAGATGCGCATCCCCGAGGAGTACCGCGACGAGTACGACTCGCTCCTCAAGAAGGCCCTATCCGGCAAGGAGGTCAAGCGGGCGGACATCACCGCCGTCCCCAAGGTCCCTGGTTCTGCCGCTGCCGCTGCCTCGTCGTCTGCCTCTGCCGCTGCCGCTACCGCTGCCCCTGCCGTTGTCGTTGCTGTCGCTGCTGCTGCTGCCCCCGCCGCTGGTGCCTCGTCAAAGCCCAGCAAGCCTCACCCCGCCTACAGAGTCCCGCTGTCCGTCATGGACACTGACTCTGAAGGAGAGGGTGTAGGAGATGGTATCTCCGACGCTGTGCTGCGCGTACTGCGCGTACTGCGCGGCGCAGTGGGTCGTGACCTGTGCTGCGCTTTGCGTTTTCACGCACCGCAGGCAGGCCACCGCAGGGTATACCTGCGGGTTGCCCCCGTTCCCCCCGTTTGTCTGGAGTTCGGTTTTATCGTGAATAAACGTAAGTGCTCCCCGAGCTCACCCGTCCGCTAGAGTAGCCTAGCACCGCCCTGTTCTGCCCCGTCCTGTCTTGTCTTGTACCCCCTCCCTCCCCGTCTTGCCCCAACGTCCCAGTAGTGGACGTTACATGGTAGCATCGGAAATCCTCGTCTTGTTTTCGTCCTGTTTGTCCTCTTTCTAGATCCTCAAGCTGGATCCCGCCTCTCTTGCCGACCGACTCTCCTCTCTGTCCCTGGAGCCTGCCCCTGCCATGAGCAACCCCCGCCCACTTCCGGAAGCCTTCCTCAAGACCTTCCGTGCCCCAGTGTTTACTGGGAAGAGCCGCTCCTCCTCGGTGGAGGACTGGCTGCAGCAACTCGAGGACTACCTCGATGCTGCCCAAGTCGCCCCCACCCACCACATCGTCGCCGCCAAGCTCTGCTTAAAGGACCAGGCGTACCGTTGGTACCGCCGCCAAGGGTTCGACGAGCAGAGCGAAGGTGTGTTTGACGACTTCAAGGACCGCCTCCGTCGCCGCTTCGGCAGCCCCAATGCTGAACTCATTGCCCGTGACAAGCTATACTCTCTCGTGCAGCGTGGTTCTGTGACCCGCTACATCGAGGAGTTTGAAGACCTCTCCTCCCAGATTGAGGAGCTGGGCTCTGCTGATGCGATGTACCTCTTCCAGAAGGGCCTCAAGCCCAAGATCAGAGAGTACATCGCCAGCAACCCTGATGCCCGCAAGTCCCTGGACGTGATGATGGACGTTGCCGAGAACCTCGACAACGTCCAGTACCATGGCCGCCAGTTCTACCCGCAGCTGGCAGGCGGCCATCGGTCTCATCACGTCCCAGCCCGTCCGCCTCGCCCGGCCCCGCCCGCAAGACCCATGCCTGAGCCCATGGACGTTGACGTCAACGCCATGGAGGCTCGTGGCCCTCCCCGCTCCCGGTTCCAGCAAGCTGCCACTGTCTCCCCCAAGGACAGACAGAAGCAGGAGGACCTCCGCCATGGTTCCTGCTTCTTCTGTCACCGACCGGGACACCAGGCCAAGGAGTGCCCCATGAAGTCGGGAAACGGCCGACCCTACTAGGTGGCTCTGGAGCCCTAGTAGGAGACCAACGCCGTGGATTGCTCAATGCAGTCCACGCGTCTCCAGAGGAAGTTCACCTCGCCCCCTCCCCCGAAGGAGAAACAAACCAAGTGTTGTGCGTCGTGCGAGAGGTGCATGGTGGCGCAAGCCGCCTGCCTCTCCACGAACGTGAAGAGAAAACCAAAATTGAAAACCAAAACAAAAAAGAAAATCAAGAACCCTTGAGGGACAGGACCGCCTGTGCCCTCACCCCTGTCAAGTCGTGTGTGTCGGATGCTTCCGACATGTGTCCGCAAGCCGTGGACGTCGTGTGCAATGGCGTGCTGACGCCGCAGGCCCCCGCAATGGCCGAACCCTATCCAAAATGTCCGAGTGGCCGTGATGAAGCCAACCAAGACCAAGTGTCGCCCGTTCCCCCAAGTCAAGTCATGGTGCAGGAGGCTGTGCAGGAGGACCATGAAGAGTCCCTGCTGTACCTCCCTGCCACCGTCCAAGGTCACACCGTCCGAATGATGGTGGACTCTGGAGCAAGCTGCAACTTTGTCAGCAGACGCTTGCTCCAGGAGCTCAACATACATGCAACCAAGAAGAAGTCGCCGATGAGTGTGGCGCTTGCAGACGATCGTGTGCAGCAGTGCACACACCAAGTGGTCCTGCGAGTGGCCCTCCATCCCAAGTACCATCCTGTCCTGTTGTTCCAAGTGATCGACACCAAGTTCGATGCCATCCTCGGCATGAGCTGGCTTGCTCGTGCCGAGCCGACTCCAGTCGTCGACTGGAAAGGCCGCACTGTCCGTGTTGGCCCTGACATTGTCCTGCAGGGCATGGCCTCACCCAACATGCCACCTCTCCTCTCAGCCATGCAATTCAAGAGGCTGATCAAGAAGGACACGTCGTTCCTCTGTGTCGTGCGTGAGGTCGACGACACCGACCAAGCCGGTCCCGGTCCCCCGCCTGTGGTGACCAAGCTGCTCGACGAGTACAAGGACGTATTCCCCGACCAGTTGCCACAATGCCTGCCACCCCAACGCACCGTCGATCATCGCATCGACATCGAACCAGGCTCGTCGCCTCCGTCAAGACCGACGTACCAACTGTCGCTGACGGAGATGGACGAACTCAAGCGCCAGTTGGATGACCTCCTCGCCCATGGGTTCATCCGCCCGAGCCAGTCACCGTATGGTGCACCAGTGCTCTTTGTCAAGAAGAAAGAAGGTGATCTCAGGATGTGCGTCGACTATCGCGCACTAAACAAACAGACCATCAAGAACACCTACCCGTTGCCCAGGATCGACGAGTTGATGGATCGTCTGAGTGGAGCAAAGGTCTTTAGCAAGATAGACCTCCGCTCAGGCTACCATCAGATCCGCATCCACGAGGATGATGTCCACAAGACCGCCTTCAGGACTCGCTACGGACTGTACGAGTTCCTAGTGCTGCCGTTCGGATTGACGAACGCACCTGCCACGTTCATGCAGCTGATGAACGATGTGTTCCGCCAAGAGCTCGACAACTCTGTCATCGTGTACCTGGATGATATCCTTGTGTACAGCAAGGATGAAGCGACCCATGAAGGTCATGTCGCCCGCGTGCTGGCCAAGCTACGCGAGCACAAGTTGTATGCCAAACTGTCCAAGTGTGAGTTCTTCAAGAATCAAGTCCCGTTCCTGGGACACGTTGTCTCAGGAAGAGGAATCGAAGTCGACCCCGCCAAGGTCAAGTCTGTGGTCGAGTGGCCGCCGCTCGCATGCGTCTCTGACGTGCAGTCGTTTCTCGGTCTCGTCAACTACTACCGCCGATTCATCCCCGATCTGGCGCGCACTGCCGGTCCACTCACAGACCTACTCCGCAAAGAGTGCCCCTTCGTGTGGGACCACCCACAACGCCAAGCGTTCGAGACCCTCAAGCACGCCTTGACGAACGCTCCTGTCCTCGCTGTGTTCGACCCGAACACGGATGTCTCCGTGCACACCGACGCCTCCGACTTTGCGGTGGGAGCTGTTTTGATGCAGGAGGGAAGGCCCGTTGCCTTCGAGTCGCGCAAACTGTCCCAACACGAGATCAACTATCCCGTGCACGAGAAGGAGCAGCTTGCGATCATCTACGCGCTGCAGAAGTTCCGAGTGTACCTCCACGGTACCGCCAAGCCCTTCAAGATTGTGACGGACCACCAGTCACTGCGTTACCTCGACACCAAGAAGAACCTGAGCCGACGCCAAGCGCGATGGATGGAGTTCCTCGCCGAGTACAACTACGAGGTTGTATACCAGAAAGGCAAACTCAATGTGGTGCCTGACGCACTGTCCCGACGCCCCGACTACCAATTGGCGTCACTGTACGAGTCGACTGTCAGTGTCGACAACACGATGCTGGATGTTGTCCGAGACAACATCGCCAACGACAAACAGTTCGGAGAACTGTTCCGAAAGGTGTCTAAGCTCCCCAAGGACGACGAATCATCCGAGTACACAGTGCGTGATGGCCTGCTCCTCCTGAAGAAGGACAGCCGTGTCTGTGTGCCGGACATTCCGTCGTTGAAGACCAAGTTGCTCCAAGAGGTCCACGACTCGCCCCTCGCTGGACACTTTGGAGTCGAGAAGACATACGACCGACTGGCCAAAGTCGCATACTGGCCTGGAATGAAGCGCACCGTCGAGAAGTACATCGAGTCCTGCCATACCTGCAAGATGGTCAAGTCACGCACGACCCGAGAGCAAGGATTGCTGCAACCCCTGCCTGTTCCCGACCGCCCCTGGACCAGCATGTCCATGGATCTCATCACGCATCTACCGACGACCAAGTTGGACCACGATGCAATCGCTGTCTTTGTCGACAGGTTCAGCAAGATGGCACACTTTGTGCCGTGCCAGACGACATGCTCCGCGCCTGACCTTGCACTGCTGTTCTTCAAGCATGTGTTCAAGCACCACGGCCTCCCAAAGTCCATCGTCAGTGATCGAGACCCCCGATTCACCTCCTTGTTTTGGACAAGTCTGTTCGACCATCTCGGCACCAAGCTGAACATGTCAACCTCGCACCACCAACAAACGGATGGACAGTCCGAGCGGACGATCCGCACCCTCGAGCAATACCTGAGGACATACGCCTCGACCAGCCAAGACGACTGGGACATACAGCTGAGTCATGCAGAGTTTGCATACAACACCGCCAAGTCGAGCACAACTGGCTTGAGCCCCTTTGAGGCGCTCTACGGATTCCAGCCTGATGTTCCCACCTCCTTGACACTGACCGAGTCCACGGCTGGATTGCCTCCCAAACCAAGTGCCTTTGTCAAAGATCATCAAGTCCGACACAAGATGATCGCCGACGCGCTCACGGATGCGCAACAAGTGATGGCGAAGTACTACGACCGCCGACACCAGGATGTCTCCTTTGAAGTTGGAGACCTTGTCTACCTGGACGCCGACAACATCAAGGTCCCCGAAGCCCAGTCAAAGAAGTTGTTGCCCAAGTACCGAGGACCGTTCAAGATAGCGGCCCGACCCAGTCCCCTCAACTACCTGTTGGACTTGCCACCTGGAAGCAAGCTCCATCCTGTCTTCCATGTGTCCAAGCTGCGTCGCCACACGACCCGCAGTCCAGCACAGTTCCCCGACGCCGACGAAGGTGTCCCGGACGACGCACCACTGGAAGACGACCTCGGACAATACTATACTCAAGAATATGAAGTCGAAAGGATCGTGAGGCACAAGAAAGTGGCTGATGGGTCACTTCGGTTTTATGTCAAGTGGGTTGGTTACCCACACTCGGGCAACACATGGCAAACACTGGAGGACTTGTCCCATGCACCCGAGGAGCTGAGTAAATACGGTAAACACCTCGAGGAGCCCCAAATAAAGAGCACACGCAGGGCTCCTCGCAGGAAGCCTTCTTAAGTGTGGGAGTGTAGGAGATGGTATCTCCGACGCTGTGCTGCGCGTACTGCGCGTACTGCGCGGCGCAGTGGGTCGTGACCTGTGCTGCGCTTTGCGTTTTCACGCACCGCAGGCAGGCCACCGCAGGGTATACCTGCGGGTTGCCCCCGTTCCCCCCGTTTGTCTGGAGTTCGGTTTTATCGTGAATAAACGTAAGTGCTCCCCGAGCTCACCCGTCCGCTAGAGTAGCCTAGCACCGCCCTGTTCTGCCCCGTCCTGTCTTGTCTTGTACCCCCTCCCTCCCCGTCTTGCCCCAACGTCCCAGTAGTGGACGTTACAGAGGGCCCCCGGGCCAGCAGCAGCGCTGCACGACTCCAATGAATCCACACCCCTCGCAGGGAGGCGGCAGGGCCCAGACATCCCTGACCGTCGCTTCCTTCAATGTCTGTGGCATCAACGTCAACGACGTTGAACTCAAGAACCTCATCGACACCAACGACATCGACTTTGTCGGTGTCCAAGAAACCCTCGCCGACCTCGAACCCCGCAGCCCTCTCTGTGGCTATGCCGTCAAGGTCCCTGGTCCCGTTGCCGCGCCGGTAGAGGCATCGCCATCCTCTACAACCCGGCCAGGATCGACCCGCACGACTTCACCAACATTGAAGTCAGCGACAAGGGCGACGCCATGTGGGTGACATACAAACACGTCATCCACATCGGCAACTTCTACCTGTCCCCGAGCCTCAAGCTGGACGACTACCGCGAGGCCCTCCAGTCGATCCACACCAAGGCCGCCCTCCCCGACGCCCAGGTCATTGTGGTGGGTGACTTCAATGCCCACCTCAGTGCCCTGAGCGGACTGCCCACGCCGCTCCGTGGCAGGGAGAAGATCCTCGAGGACACTGTCTCCCGCGCCGGTCTCCGCGTTGTGCCTCCAGCTGTGATCCCGACCCACACCCGGCAGCGGGGGTCCCAGCTGGACAACGATCGACTACATCTTTGTGTCGCATCGCCAGGCCAACAACGACCCGCTGCTGCAGGTCGACACTGCCGGTGCCTTCCGTGGCCAGTCCGACCACTTCCCCATCTGGGCGACTCTGCGGGTACAGCCAAAGTACTACCCCAAAGGTCGACCAATGGCAGTGGAAGATCGCCCAGCTCGAGGATCCTGCCGTCCGCGCCCAGTACCTCTTGGCGCTGCTGGACGAGCGCGAACGCGGTCTGCAGCGCATCCAGGCTGCACTCCGGCCAATCTCAAGGGGATCGGTCATTCCGATCTCGGAGAGTGCGTGTAACTTCCACTACTGGGACGTTGGGGCAAGACGGGGAGGGAGGGGGTACAAGACAAGGACAGGACGGGGCAGAACAGGGCCGGTGCTAGGCTACTCTAGCGGACGGGTGAGCTCGGGGAAGCACTTACGTTTATTCACGATAAAACCGAACTCCAGACAACGGGGGGGAACGGGGGCAACCCGCAGGTATACCCTGCGGTGGCCTGCCTGCGGTGCGTGAAAACGCA
>NW_026516530.1:0-26182 GCF_025602895.1 Polychytrium aggregatum | reverse complement strand
GAGCTTGGTGAAGATCTTGGCCTTGCCGAGGTTGTCGAACGTCTCGGCAATCAGAGGAAGGGGACAGCGGTTCGGCACGGTGATCTTGTTCAGGGCCCGGTAGTCGACGCAGAGACGGAGGGAGCCATCCTTCTTCTTGACGAACAGGACTGGGGCACCGGCAGGGGACTCGGAACGGCGGATGAAACCCTTGGAGAGGTTCTCTTGGATGTAGGTGTGGAGGGCGTCCATCTCCGGCTTGGAGAGGTTGTAGACGGGCCCAAACGACGGAGACGCACCTTCGACCAACGGGATCGTGTGGTCGTAAGGGCGGTGCTGGGGGAGCTTGTCGGCCTCGGACTTGGAAAACACCTTGGCAAAGGACGAGTACTTGGAGGGGACAGAGGGCTCGGCCTTGGCTTGGCTCCAGCGTCGACGGAGCAGAGGGACAGGACTCGGGCAGCATCCAAGAGGAACACTTCCAGGCCTTCCTTCTGGACGGCGTGCTGGAAGGGGATGCTGCCGATCAGGCTGACGCTGGGCAGGGACTGGGTCTTGGTCTTGGTCTTTGGGACGGCAGGAGGCAAGGCAGGGACTGGGCTTGGGCACGGCAGGAGGCAAGGCAGGGAGGATCTCGGGCTCGGCTGGGGACTCGGCTGGGGACTTGGCAGGAACAATCTTGGACTCGGGCAGGGACACGGCAGGCTCGGCGGGGACCTCAGCAGGGGACTCGGCAGGGCTGGACCTAGAGGACTGTGGCTCGGGAGAGAACGGGGAGGCCAAACTGTGGATAGAGGTGCAAGGCAAGAAAATAGAGTCATGGTGCCAGTCAAAGTAGGGTTTGTGTTTCTTGATCCAATCCATACCCAAGATGATCGGGTATGAAGCCAAGGGAATCAGCGCGAACGAGATTTGTTCATAGTGGCTGATGCCTGTGATCATAGAAACACAAACTCCAAGACTAGACTCCATCGAAGAACCATCGGCAAGAGTGATGACGAAAGAAGTTTCAAAGGTGGGGAGAGCGTGGGTTGCGGCGAATCCAGTGTCCATAAACGAAGTAACCGCGCCGGTATCGATCATGGCGGTTGCCCGTATGGACTCTGGACCGCACAGCAGAGTCACAGCGAGGGAGGGCTGACGTTGGATGTCAGGCTCGGGAGGCGAAGACGAAGAAGCAAGAGCGGTGGAAACGGTGGCAATGGTGACGGGGGCAAGATGGCAAAAGGCAGAAGAGTGATTTACCGTGGAGACATTTACAGGAGGAAGATTTATGACATGATTGACGCCTAGGAAAGCTCCTCCGACCTTTTCTAGGCAGAGAAGTTTTCCTGGTCGTCAAGTTTATTCACATCAACGACAGCCAAAGAAGCATCGATGGCAGCCAAGCGGGAGGATGCCTTATTGGGGCAGCGAGGGGCAATGTGCCCTTCCTGCTTGCAATAAAAGCAACGATTAGCAGCACGGAGGGCGGCCTTGTCCTCGGCGGTCAGCCTGCGAGCGGAAGCCTGGCTGAGGTCCATGGGCTGGGGAACGTTGAAGGCTTGAGCGGGGCGAGGAGGAGGAGCAGGAGCGAAGGGACGAGGAGCCGGACGGAAAGGGAGAGGAGCCGGACGAGCAGGAGCAGGAGCAGGAGCGGAGCGGTGGTTGGGACGGCGGGAGCGTTGGTCCTCCTGGCGGTTGTCGATGGCGATCGCCGCTTGCATGAGATCTTCGAGGTTGTCGAAGGAGCGGCGGGAGAGTTCATCTTGAACCGAGGGCTTGAGTCCACTCTCGAAGTGGAACATGAGAGGGTCTTGGGACCAAGTGACGAGGTGGACGGCTTGGCGGCGGTACTCGGCGGCATAGGCGGCGGCGGAGGTGACTTGGTAAAGCCTGACCATCTCGCGAGCAGCGGCGATGGTGGGCTGGACCTGGCCAAAGGCAGCACGGAGCCACTCGGAGAAACCGGCAAAGTCACGGATGGCAGGGGGAGAGCACTCGGGGTCTCTCTCCAACTGATCGATGTACGGCTGCATGTAGTCTGCAGCAGTACCATCGAGATAGGATAAGGCGTAAAACACCTTATCCCTTTCAGTCTGGAAGAGGGGAGGGTTGGACACGAAGGCCAGTCTGCAATGCGAGAGGAAGGCATTGCAGCGGCTCGGGTCCTTACCAGAGAAGCGGTCGGGAGGACCTATCTGCCTGGTGGCAGAGTTGCGACCAGCAGAGTGATCCTCGGGGTCTTGGGCAGGATCATCGACGTCGTCAGGTACGCCGAAGTAGGGGCGACCTGCGCGACGGATCGGAGCGGGAGCAGGAACTGGAGGAGGTAGCTGGGCCTGGTAGCTGCGGAGGGCCTCCTGGACACTGGCGGCGACAACTTGGCGGACATCCTCTTCACGGCGAGCCAGGACCTGGTCCATACGATCGGTGATGCGGTTGAGCGCATCATCCTGATCGTGGAGGAACTTGGAAAAGTCCTGGAGAGAACGGGCGTTCTCGGCGGACTGGATAATGACCGCACGGATGGCCTGGAGCTCGGGCTCGGAAAGGCCAGAAGGGGAAGCCATTGGTAAAAGAGATAGCGAAGGGAACGGGGACAAAAGCTGGGCAAGTGGGGGGTTGTTGAAGGTCTTGCCAAGTGTCAAGACTGGACAACGGGGCAAGCAGGGAAGCGCGCAAGAGTCCTAATGCAAGACTCGAACGTAGGGAGAGGAGCGGGGACTGGACTGGGACACAGAGTGTCAAGTGTGAAGCCAAAGTTTTATTCTAGATCCAAGGCTTAGGATACTAAAAATACAAAGTGGCAAGACGAAGGCAAAAGACAGAGGCTGGTCGGAGGGCTATTTATGCGAGCGCCAAGGATCGACGTTGCAGAGCGAGGGGGCAGGAGCGAAGCAGCGGCGGGGAGGGCGAAGCAGCGAGCGAAGCAGGTGGCGGCCGTGACTCGGGATCCGTGAGTCAGCGGGCGTCAGTGGCGGCGGCATGGCGGCGCCAAGGCGTCAGGCGGCGTCGAGGCGGCGTCGTGGGCGTAACCCACGACCAACAGCAAGGAAGCGGGAACGGAACACAGACAGCGCGCGTGCTGGCGGGAAGACAACAAGGCAGCACAGCGCGGGAAACAAACAAACAGAAGGAAGGGAAAGCGCTAAGGCAGGCAAACAGAAAGGAAAGGGCAAAGGCAAAGGAAGGAAGAGGGCAAAGGCAGAGGGTGTTCATGACAGCCGAATTGCAACCAATCGCAGCAAGGCGCGTGCACAAACAAACCGGCGCGTGCGAAGAAGACAAAGGAAGCGGAGCAGCGCGGGGAAACGGAAGTGCGGAAGGAGCGGAAATGGCAGGCAAAAGGCGGAAAATTGGAGGGGAACTGCAAAGCTACACACAAACAAACAGAAAGGCAAAAGAACAGCCAAGTGTGCAGTCAAAGTGGAGAACAAGCAGAAGCTATCCCTAACAGCTCCTGGAGCAAGCGTCTGCTGACAAAGTTGCAGCTTGCTCCAGAGTCCACCATCATTCGGACGGTGTGACCTTGGACGGTGGCAGGGAGGTACAGCAGGGACTCTTCATGGTCCTCCTGCACAGCCTCCTGCACCATGACTTGACTTGGGGGAACGGGCGACACTTGGTCTTGGTTGGCTTCATCACGGCCACTCGGACATTTTGGATAGGGTTCGGCCATTGCGGGGGCCTGCGGCGTCAGCACGCCATTGCACACGACGTCCACGGCTTGCGGACACATGTCGGAAGCATCCGACACACACGACTTGACAGGGGTGAGGGCACAGGCGGTCCTGTCCCTCAAGGGTTCTTGATTTTCTTTTTTGTTTTGGTTTTCAATTTTGGTTTTCTCTTCACGTTCGTGGAGAGGCAGGCGGCTTGCGCCACCATGCACCTCTCGCACGACGCACAACACTTGGTTTGTTTCTCCTTCGGGGGAGGGGGCGAGGTGAACTTCCTCTGGAGACGCGTGGACTGCATTGAGCAATCCACGGCGTTGGTCTCCTACTAGGGCTCCAGAGCCACCTAGTAGGGTCGGCCGTTTCCCGACTTCATGGGGCACTCCTTGGCCTGGTGTCCCGGTCGGTGACAGAAGAAGCAGGAACCATGGCGGAGGTCCTCCTGCTTCTGTCTGTCCTTGGGGGAGACAGTGGCAGCTTGCTGGAACCGGGAGCGGGGAGGGCCACGAGCCTCCATGGCGTTGACGTCAACGTCCATGGGCTCAGGCATGGGTCTTGCGGGCGGGGCCGGGCGAGGCGGACGGGCTGGGACGTGATGAGACCGATGGCCGCCTGCCAGCTGCGGGTAGAACTGGCGGCCATGGTACTGGACGTTGTCGAGGTTCTCGGCAACGTCCATCATCACGTCCAGGGACTTGCGGGCATCAGGGTTGCTGGCGATGTACTCTCTGATCTTGGGCTTGAGGCCCTTCTGGAAGAGGTACATCGCATCAGCAGAGCCCAGCTCCTCAATCTGGGAGGAGAGGTCTTCAAACTCCTCGATGTAGCGGGTCACAGAACCACGCTGCACGAGAGAGTATAGCTTGTCACGGGCAATGAGTTCAGCATTGGGGCTGCCGAAGCGGCGACGGAGGCGGTCCTTGAAGTCGTCAAACACACCTTCGCTCTGCTCGTCGAACCCTTGGCGGCGGTACCAACGGTACGCCTGGTCCTTTAAGCAGAGCTTGGCGGCGACGATGTGGTGGGTGGGGGCGACTTGGGCAGCATCGAGGTAGTCCTCGAGTTGCTGCAGCCAGTCCTCCACCGAGGAGGAGCGGCTCTTCCCAGTAAACACTGGGGCACGGAAGGTCTTGAGGAAGGCTTCCGGAAGTGGGCGGGGGTTGCTCATGGCAGGGGCAGGCTCCAGGGACAGAGAGGAGAGTCGGTCGGCAAGAGAGGCGGGATCCAGCTTGAGGATCTAGAAAGAGGACAAACAGGACGAAAACAAGACGAGGATTTCCGATGCTACCATGTAACGTCCACTACTGGGACGTTGGGGCAAGACGGGGAGGGAGGGGGTACAAGACAAGACAGGACGGGGCAGAACAGGGCGGTGCTAGGCTACTCTAGCGGACGGGTGAGCTCGGGGAGCACTTACGTTTATTCACGATAAAACCGAACTCCAGACAAACGGGGGGAACGGGGGCAACCCGCAGGTATACCCTGCGGTGGCCTGCCTGCGGTGCGTGAAAACGCAAAGCGCAGCACAGGTCACGACCCACTGCGCCGCGCAGTACGCGCAGTACGCGCAGCACAGCGTCGGAGATACCATCTCCTACAGAAACTGGGCTCGATCCGTCCATTGCGTTCGGGTTTGGTTTCGTTCAGTGGCCACACGCGCAGCTTGCGAGAGGTATGAGAAAATTTTTGTGCGCTTTTTCGACGACTTTGATTTCTCCGTCCTCGGCTAGCCCACGAGCATCATGTTTGTGATTGACTGCACCCAAAAGCACTTTGGCGGCGATGAATGCGAGCTCTTGCATTCGGTCGATATCGACGACGTCAAAGGGTTCCCATGCGCTGTGTCCAAGGACAGCGTGCTCTACGGCGTGAAAGTGATTCCATTGCAGACCGAGTATCCGCTGGACGACAAGCACCCAGCTCTGATGGAGGCCAGGGTGCTCAAGGAGCTCACCCAGAGCAAATGCACCCCGCATATCACCCGATATATCTCGGATCATGTCGTCAAGAACAGCAGCAAGGCCCTCACCTGCTTCCCACTCAAGTTCCTCAAAAACGTCATCTACCACAAATGCCAGGTGCTGCAGAGCGAATTCATCGAGAATGGCAGTCTCGAGGACAACCACCACGAGATCGGAGAGGCCGAGTGGCGCTATATCATCTTTGCCGTCGTCTGGTCGCTCTACGTTCTCCAGGAGAAATACAAGTTCATCCACTACGATCTGCATTATGGGAACATCCTGCTGGACACGACCGATTCGAAGGGCATCACTTACACCCATGGTGACTTTCGCTTCTTTTGTGATCCACCCGGCGGCCTCATGCCCAAGCTGTGGGATTTTGAGTTCACGGAGCTCCATTCACTCGGCTGGAAAAACCCATTCAACCAGCGACTCGATGGAGTCGCCCCGGTCGGCCAGTTCGATCCGCGTCCTGGATCTCCACTTCTTCATCAACTCGCTCGGCGAGCTCAGCGATATGCCGCAGGTCATCCAAGACTTTGTCTTCAGCCTGTACCCGTCTGAGTTGATGCCTCCTCGAAAACCATCGAGGGAGCAGCTGGATCAGCTGACCATCGACCGAACCGATGCGGCCGAGGATAACGACAGCGCCAACGACGCCGACAGTGACGACGTTTACAGCGATGTCACGGACGAAGATGCATTCTCCGACGCAGACTTTTACAAGACCGACGACGAGGTCTCGGAAGCAGAATACACACCGGAAGAGGCAGACCTACTCGACGACAATGACAGTGGCGATGATGCCTTCAGCGAGGTGTCGTCGTGCAGTGGGTCCAGCCAGTGCAGCCAGTGCAGCAGCTGCGGGGTGACCAACGCCTATCTCTACCACGGTCATATCCGGAAAGAGGCACTCGACCTCTTTGGAGACATCATGTGGACACCGGAGCAGCTCTTGAGACACAGCTTCTTTGATATCTATCGATTGCCATGAGCCATGGTGGCAAAGGATCGCACAATCCCGTCAATCTCTGGGTCGCGCTCGAGTATACCACGGATGCGCTGGAAGGAGTGCTCGAGGACCGACGGGTTCTGGCTGAATGCGGATGTGAGCTTGCTGAACATGGCGTTGATGTCTTGGGGCTGCAGATCGGGGGTTGACTTGGTGTCCGGTTGGACCATATCGATGATTGTACTCAGCTCGCGGGTGTCTTCCTCAGTGAGCAGGTCGTTGATGCGCTGCGAGAGATTGCTGAAGTTGGGGCTGCACACAAAGCTCCCCAGGGCATTGGTCATATTGGCCATCATTTCGTTTTGCGTTGCGAGCTGGTTGAGCTCCTCTGGTGGCTCGGCGCTCAGGAAGATATCGACTCCCTTGCAGAACCCCTGCATCTCCTCGAGGATAGCCCGTCCCTTGGGGTCACGGGCTGCTTCAAAGAAGGACACATCCCGCAGAATCGACGAGTTGACGTCCCCGCACATATCCACAAAGATCGGCTCACTCAAATGTCCCAAGATGGTGTCGAATGTATTGGAGAGAGCACGGCCGGTCGTGCGCTGGGCTTCGCTGCCGTTCTCTTTGAGATACTCAATAAAACGCTTGAAAATCTCCTTGGCCGACATGACAAGGCTTCTGCTCATTGACCGAGAGAATATAGGGGGTGCATTCAACGCAGTTCCTTTTTTTTCTTCCCGACAAACGTAGCCCTAGAATGGATCAGCCATCGTCCGCACCCGTCACTCCAGAGACCGAGAAGACTACGATGGATGAGCTCGAAAACACCATCAAGATTCAGCAAGAGCTCATCAAAACCATCCGAGACAACCTGCTGGAGTACTATCAATCCCTCAAAGACGTCAAGGAGCATGTTTTGAAACAGGATACCGAGTACCTGAAGGGATGGGAGGCACGCAATGCCATGTTCCAGCCTCCCAAGTGAAAATCGATTTTTTTCAGGGCTGAATGAAAGACGCTCACCATGTCTTTACAAAACTGGATCGGCTTTTTGACAGTACTCCTCATTGTCGCCGTGTGCGTGTGTTTCCGATCGAGATATCGTCAGCAGGTGTGCTTACCCGGCAAGGAAGCCATCTGCGTCAATGAATCCAAAAATGACGACGTCAATGCAGAGAGCTTTCGGATACTCGGGAAACTGGGAGTTGATGCTAGCCATATCATCAACCACTGCAACCCGACCACCGATAAGGAGCGCATCGCTCTCGACAGACTCCGGGCTCGGTTTAGCCCGACAAGGATGCAGGAGACGCGGAATGCCGAGTTCACGTCGTATACGGTGAACAAGGGCACGCTGATCTCCATGTGCATTCGCGATCGCCAGACCGGGGAAGTGATACCCCCGAATCTGCTAATGTACGTCATGCTCCACGAGCTGGCCCATGTGGCAAGTGCTTCCGAGGGTCACAACGGGGAGTTTTTGGAAAACTTCCGGTTCCTCAAGCGCGAGGCGCATCGTCTGGGTATGTACCACACCGATAAGAACAGCTCCAATTACTGTGGTTTGGATTTGGGAGGGTTGGATTGATTGTCATTTTTTTCTTGATTTTCTGGAAAGTGTAGGCTGATCATGGACGATTCTGTTAAAAATGCAATTGACGCCGCATTTCGGGTGTTTGAATCGAATTTGGCAACCTTTATCGAGTCGGCCTATACGAAACCACCAGCAACAACATGTTCCGTCGACATTTCAAAGATTCAAGTCATAAGCGATGCTCTTACTGAGATGATAACTGGGTATGACTGGTATGTATCATATTTGAAAACTGGGTTGATATCAATCTACAAGTCATTGGAGAAAAGCGTTGCTGTTGTGCGTAACAGAATCCAGGGTTATGAGGACAACTGGACCGCAAGAAATACCATGTTCACGTCTGGGGCACGAAACTGAATCCGCTCGTGGTGAAGACATTGTAGAGTTGAGTGAGATCACTGGTTTTGCTCTTCATTCGTGTGAGCATTGGGCTGAAGACGTCGTCTAATTTCCCATTGTTGGTTGCGGAAATGGCGTCCATGTCAGAGGTATACTTTGCCATGTAGGTCTCGATCGCTCGACCCACGGTATAGTTTCAAGTTTCTCTTTGACGTAGTCCTCAATATCCGGTGCTGCTGATTTTAACGTCTGTGCCATCATGCGTTCTTTAATAATAGCTTCGATATTGGCTACCAATAAACCGATCGGATCTTCGGATATTGATGTTGTGCCACTAATGTCCGGTACCGTGTGTGTTTCACCAGCCGCGGTGGCATTCAGAAGCTTCTGAATTTTATCCAATGCATCATTCAAAGCCTTGTATGGAGGTGTTGAATCATTAATGTCTTTGAATTCATAGCCTTGCATGATGTGTTTCATCATCCTCTCAAGCTCAAGAAGTGTATATGACCGTGGAGGGCTAGTGTATATGTCGCTATCACTGCCACTCCCAATCAATACATGGAGCTTGTAGATTTCTCGATCTTTACAAGCCGATGCCTCAGTCAAGTTGTGGTTTTGGGTTTCCAATTCCTCTATCGAACGAGTTTGTGTGGCTACATCTCCTTCTCGTTCTGTGAGCCGGGTTTTCAAAGCTTGAATTTCATCCATATTTGTGTTCAATTGTTGGGTCAGATCTAGATTGGTTGCTCGAGCCTGTGTAAGGGCTTCCGTATGTTGTTCCAAATTCTGTCTCAATTGATTAACCGCATATTCCTTCTCAGTCAGCTTAGTTGTCATTGTTTCTTTCTCGTTGTTCAGTTTCTCTATATTGTGAGTCTGGGTGGCTACAACCGCATGTCGGGCCATGAGCTGCCCTGACAAATTTTGAATTTCACTGTCTTTTGCTGCTAATTGTTGGGCAAAACTCTCACTCGATTGTTCAACTCCCGCGTCTCTCCCTGCCACCATTCCTTCTAACTCGACAGCTTTGGCTTCCAGCTGTGCGTTCAGTTGATCCATTACAACCGTCTGGTGAGTGAGTAGTTCATGCTGCTTCTGTATCAATTGTTCCTTTTCGGCAATACTTTTTCCAAAATGAGCGACGGCTGCTTGTTCGACTTTATTGCGTTCATCTTCGACAATTTTAACAACCCTTTGCTGGATGAAGTCTTCATATTCTTCATTGCTTGTGTTATTAAAGTCAGGCCATTCTTTCCTAGGAATATCAAGTGCTTTTAATGCAATTTCAATATCTGGAATTAGTTTTTCATCTTCATCTTCAGTCTTCTTGTCATCGTCTGCCTCAGTAGCACGTTTCTTCTTTTTGGCTGCACGTTCTTTCCGTTTGCGATCTTCCAACAGGAGTACCTCATATCTATCCTCGATGTGTGCTTTTTCGGCGAGTGTATCTTTCAATGTATCGCGAAGTTCATTCAATCCCATACGTTCAGCATCGATAAGAGTCACATGAAGAGTATATTGATTCCACGCCCTCTTGATGGCCAGGGTCATCTCACCGAGGTGTCGTTCCACCATTTCCATCCTGACCCTTCCATATTTATTAATGAACCTGATGTCATTTCTGTAGTCATCCTTGAGACGTTCAAGGAATGAAAAAAAATTCATCCTCGCCTGGGCATACGACTTTGCTTCGGCTTCACTCAAGAGTGGCGTGGTCTTTAAAGCTGTTCTTTCGTAGATTAGTCCAATCCCAACTTCGACTTCTATCTTAAGCGCGTTCAATGTACCGAGGTACGACTGGTCATCATACTTGTCGATCAATTTTTTGGTCGTTGCAACGATGTCCTGCATTGCACTATACTCCCGTGTCAGGTATTCAAGATAACTATCGAGGGCTCCTCTCAGATTCTGAATTGTACCACCGTATAAATCTTCAACATCACCGCTCTCAATATTATTAAGCATCGTTTTATCATGTTCTATGTCTTTTGTCATTTTGGTGATGTGGTCAAATGTTTCGGATGTGATACTCTTTATCAGTGCTTCGCCTTTTCCTTTGATATTATGCGAGTAGCTATCAACAGACGTGACAATACCAATTATATCTCGGACCCACCTACGCGGAGTGTCTGAATCGACTTCAGTAGGATCCGCAATTCGTGATACATCTGGAGTGTGTTTCACAATACTGGGCGATATCTCGATTTTTGCGGGTGGCTCTTCATCCAAAAATCGATCGAAAACATCATCCATAGCAGCATCAGCATCATAAAAGGGGGATACTTCCGACATCGAATCATCGCTACTTCCTGAGCTCATACCCATTTGGTCATCCAAGTCGCTCATTATCCAAACTTTGGTTTCGATGATACTCTCAATCATACAAAATATTTGCATGATTCCTGCGCCAGCTGCAATGTCCTTTTTTTGCCCACCGCCATCCAAAAGACAGCGGTGGTCATGCAGGACGTTCGCTCTCTTGCCCAGTATGTCCGACGAATCGACCAGAATCTGCTCCAGCCCCTCACCCCGCAGTCCAATGTGTCCTTCAGCAGCCTCCAGCTCGCCGGCGATCTCAGAGTCAATGGCAATTTCGAGGTCCTCGGCAACATCAACACCGTCGAGAGCACCATCACCACCATCACCGACGCGTATGTCGAAGTCAACGATGCCTCCAACCCATCGACTCGCGGCGGCCTCATGGTCAACCGAGGATCGCTTGCTCCCGCCGTGCTCACTTACGACGACTCGACCCAGCTCTTCTATATCGGCATCAAGGGCAGCGAGAATCTCGTGGCCATCATGGATCCCAACTCGGCCTTGAACGGCACCATGCAGATCTTCAATGGCGTCATGAGCGCTTCCAACACCATTGGTTTCGAGACGACCTTCTCTCAGCCCTTGCACACCCTCCAGGGGATCGATTTTGACTCGACCGGCCTGACCGGCATCTACAACAACAGCGGGACCCTCTTCTTGCAAAGCCAGTCTGGAACCGTGCAGGCCGGCGTTGTGCAGTGCAGCCAGGTCTTTCTGGACAGCGGTATGACCCTCAGCTTGCTCGACGACGGCGGCCAGATCAGCATCCGTGGCAGCCCCCTCAAGGCATATGCGGGAATCAATGTCTCTGCCGGCACTCAGATCACCGGGTCCGGCCAGGATCTCTATCTCAATGCAGGCAACGCTGTCCATCTCGACACCCTCAGTGTGCGCCAGCTCGATCTCTATGGGGGTGTCAAGTTTACCAGCGACTCGGCATCCATCCAAGTCCAAAATGCCAATGGGGTCGGCATCCAGATCTACAACGACGGCAGCCTCGTATGCACCGGCTCCATCACCTGCCCCGAACTCACCGGCCCGGTCACATTCACCGACTCGATCGAGTTCCTCGGCAATGTCACCTTCCGGAATCAACCCACTTGGCCGTCGTCTGGTGGTGGCGGCGGTGGCTCTGGCGGTGGTGGAGGCGGAGGTTCCGGCTCCTCGTCTACGTTCAGCCAGATCGACTTTACCTCAGGTCTCGGGTATATTCAGGGCGACACCAACGAGATCGTCGTCTACCACCCAACCAGCGTCCGCATCGATGCTCCCTCGCTTCAATGCAGCTCGCTCTCGGGCCAATGGAACCCCACGGCGACGCTCGATATGGGCGGCAACCGAGTGACGAACATATCGTGGTCTTCGTCGAGTGATGCTGTCTCCAAGGCATATGTCGACCAAATGTCTGTCGGGCTTGCCCCCATCGCTTCGGTCCAATTCACTATCGCTGGTCCGTCCGGGGTGTCGATTCCTTCGACCGGCCGCGTGCTCGTTCTCTCCGGCTCGCAGATGGGTGTCTGGGACACTGGGTCGCTCGTGTCGACAGGCAACGGCAACTTGGTCTACTCCATCAACGACGACCAAACCTACGTCTGCATTGTCACCGGCAGCGTCACCGAGTGGGTCCTCTTCTCGGGCACCCATCGCATCCAGCCAGGCCGCGGCATCCTCAACATATCGGGCGGCCTGGTTGCAACCGACTCGAACCAGTCGCATGTCTCGCAGCTCGGCACCATCTCCCAGGGTGTCTGGGAGTCGACCCCGGTGGCCGTCGCGTATGGCGGGACTGGCTCCACCACCCTCCTCGATGGCATCCAGTGCAGAACCAGTGGTTCCTGGGCCCAGGGACCCGCATACGATGCCACCGCCAGAGCCATCTCCGTCGCAGAGATCTCACCAGACCCGTCCTCTGGCAGCACCGTCGTCACCGTCAACGGCACGCTGAATGCACCACAGCTCGAGTCGTTCACGGCTCCATCGATTGCGGTGAGCACCCTCCAGGCACCCGTCTTTGAAACGATGCTGTCGACGGGCTTTTACCAAATCAACGATCTCAACTGGACTTCCATCACCGTCGAGGGCCAGTGGTCTTATAGCCCAACCGAGGGTTATCGTCTCTACACCAAGACCAGCCCCCCATCCGCCCAGCTGTACTATCTCGTTCAGAATGCGGGCGGTACAAAGACCTGGCTCCTCTCCATCGGCACTGCTAACACTGTGCTGACGGGACGGGGGTTGACCGGTGTCACTGCACTGACACCTCCAATCGACACATCTACTTGGGTGCTCGTGCAGATAGGGGCCATTGCCAGCGGGTATTTCGAGACCGAGGAAGTCAAAGTGGCCACCCTGACCGTCACCGGTAGCGAGACTGTGAGCGGCACCATCCAGGCCCAGCAGGTGCAAACCGACACTCTCGCCATGACCCACTCGTCTTTGGTGGACAGTACCAATTCCACCGCATTCGTGCGCAACGGACAGACCATCTGGACCGCTCGAGACGACGGCACCCTTGATATCCCCAAGGTCCAGATCGAGAGCTACTTTGCCGATGCCGTCTCGGCCAACTCGGTCCAGTCCCAGACCCTCGGATGCACCACTCTCTACATCCAGGGCCAGACCCTCACCCAGAGTGGATCGAAACTGGCCATCGGGGGCGGAGGGACGCTGACGGGCCTGCCGACCCCAACCGATCCGACCGATGCCGTGCCGCTCTCGTATCTGCAGAACTGGGTCAGCAACGGGATCGCATCGAGACAGACGGCAGACTACTACATTGCCACCGCACCCACTCTCGACACCAACACCAACCAGTACTATTACGTCCAGTTTAGCATCGACTCGGTCGTCGTCCTCCTCGGCCAGACCATCTTTTGTGCAGCCACCAGCCAGATCCTGACCGTCCAGACGCTCTCCACCAACATGTATGTCGACAACCCGGCTGCGCTGCCCAACCAGACTCTGGTCTACATCCAGTCCGGCACGCAGTATGGGAATACATCATGGCTGGTGGATTCGTCGGGCGTTCACCAGTGCTCGTCGGGGGACAGCTTGGCTGTGGCCGGCAATGGTCTCGTCGCTTCCGGCAAGCAGCTCTCGGTGCAGGTCCAGGATTCGTCGCTGATTGCTGCTCCAAGTGGTCTGCGGGTTGCAGACACCTTTGCCGGCGAGGGCCTGACGCTTTCCGGCGGCACCCTCTCTGTCTCCTCCATCACCCATCTCGATGCCGTCGGCACCATCACCGCGGGAAAATGGCAGGGCCAGGCCGTCGGACTCGCTTATGGAGGCACAGGGTCGTCTTCGCTCGCTGCAAACTTCCTACTCGCATCCGATGGCTCCAAGATCAATGCCAATGGCCCATGGTTTGACGCTGGTCGGCAGCTCATGGCCATCAACTCGTGGAATCCAGCGGGACCCACTGCACCGGATGGGGTCGGGTTGCAGCTGCTCAACAGAGACCTGCAGATCGTCGGCGGCCAGCTCATCTTTGGAACCAGCGGTGTCGTGCTCTCGGCCAGCAGCGATGTGTTGAGTCTCGGGAACTTGGCTCGGGTCGGTGCATTCAGTGTCGATACCTCGGTTATCGTCGGCTCCGAGCTGACCATCACCGCAGACACCCTCTCCATCCCGAGCAACGTCTTTACATTTGTCTCCTTTGACCCGTCTACCTCCATCCAGACCAAGAGTCTCCGGCTCATCACCAGCACGCCGAATCCGGGGATTGCATGGATCGACACCACTACCCCCGGCAACGATCTGTCCATTCTCTTTGACATTGCCAATGCCCGTGCCATCTGCCCCAATCTCTCTCTGCCCAGTTCTATTGTCTTTTCCGGTGGGGCTCAGCTCTCCACTGGCACCGGAGGCTCTACGGTCCAGTGCAATGTGCCGCTGGTGATCGAGAGCGGCATCGAGATCAACTCGTCCGCCATCCAGAACGTCACATCCATCACCACCCCTGCTAATGCATCGCTGGCTCTGACGGGTGCCCCTGTGTCGATTGCCACTTCGCTCACCTGCCCGTCCTTTATTGCCCCGTCGGGGGGTACCATCCAGTTCAGTGCAAACCAGCTGGCCTTTGACCAGCCATTGACTTTGAGTTGTCCATCGCCCCTGACGCTCTCGGTGGTGGCATCCCCCTTGCACATCCAGGACACGACCAGCCCCACAAACACCATCGCCTTGACCAACACCAGCAACGTACTCGAGCTCTCGGGCGGGCTGGCGACCAGTGATTTCAGTGTCGTGAGTGGTGTGATGGATCTCAAGTCGGTCACCCGGCTGACCAACGTCCCCGACCCCATCCTGTCGTCGGACTCGGCGACCAAGGGTTATGTAACGTCCACTACTGGGACGTTGGGGCAAGACGGGGAGGGAGGGGGTACAAGACAAGACAGGACGGGGCAGAACAGGGCGGTGCTAGGCTACTCTAGCGGACGGGTGAGCTCGGGGAGCACTTACGTTTATTCACGATAAAACCGAACTCCAGACAAACGGGGGGAACGGGGGCAACCCGCAGGTATACCCTGCGGTGGCCTGCCTGCGGTGCGTGAAAACGCAAAGCGCAGCACAGGTCACGACCCACTGCGCCGCGCAGTACGCGCAGTACGCGCAGCACAGCGTCGGAGATACCATCTCCTACACTCCCACACTTAAGAAGGCTTCCTGCGAGGAGCCCTGCGTGTGCTCTTTATTTGGGGCTCCTCGAGGTGTTTACCGTATTTACTCAGCTCCTCGGGTGCATGGGACAAGTCCTCCAGTGTTTGCCATGTGTTGCCCGAGTGTGGGTAACCAACCCACTTGACATAAAACCGAAGTGACCCATCAGCCACTTTCTTGTGCCTCACGATCCTTTCGACTTCATATTCTTGAGTATAGTATTGTCCGAGGTCGTCTTCCAGTGGTGCGTCGTCCGGGACACCTTCGTCGGCGTCGGGGAACTGTGCTGGACTGCGGGTCGTGTGGCGACGCAGCTTGGACACATGGAAGACAGGATGGAGCTTGCTTCCAGGTGGCAAGTCCAACAGGTAGTTGAGGGGACTGGGTCGGGCCGCTATCTTGAACGGTCCTCGGTACTTGGGCAACAACTTCTTTGACTGGGCTTCGGGGACCTTGATGTTGTCGGCGTCCAGGTAGACAAGGTCTCCAACTTCAAAGGAGACATCCTGGTGTCGGCGGTCGTAGTACTTCGCCATCACTTGTTGCGCATCCGTGAGCGCGTCGGCGATCATCTTGTGTCGGACTTGATGATCTTTGACAAAGGCACTTGGTTTGGGAGGCAATCCAGCCGTGGACTCGGTCAGTGTCAAGGAGGTGGGAACATCAGGCTGGAATCCGTAGAGCGCCTCAAAGGGGCTCAAGCCAGTTGTGCTCGACTTGGCGGTGTTGTATGCAAACTCTGCATGACTCAGCTGTATGTCCCAGTCGTCTTGGCTGGTCGAGGCGTATGTCCTCAGGTATTGCTCGAGGGTGCGGATCGTCCGCTCGGACTGTCCATCCGTTTGTTGGTGGTGCGAGGTTGACATGTTCAGCTTGGTGCCGAGATGGTCGAACAGACTTGTCCAAAACAAGGAGGTGAATCGGGGGTCTCGATCACTGACGATGGACTTTGGGAGGCCGTGGTGCTTGAACACATGCTTGAAGAACAGCAGTGCAAGGTCAGGCGCGGAGCATGTCGTCTGGCACGGCACAAAGTGTGCCATCTTGCTGAACCTGTCGACAAAGACAGCGATTGCATCGTGGTCCAACTTGGTCGTCGGTAGATGCGTGATGAGATCCATGGACATGCTGGTCCAGGGGCGGTCGGGAACAGGCAGGGGTTGCAGCAATCCTTGCTCTCGGGTCGTGCGTGACTTGACCATCTTGCAGGTATGGCAGGACTCGATGTACTTCTCGACGGTGCGCTTCATTCCAGGCCAGTATGCGACTTTGGCCAGTCGGTCGTATGTCTTCTCGACTCCAAAGTGTCCAGCGAGGGGCGAGTCGTGGACCTCTTGGAGCAACTTGGTCTTCAACGACGGAATGTCCGGCACACAGACACGGCTGTCCTTCTTCAGGAGGAGCAGGCCATCACGCACTGTGTACTCGGATGATTCGTCGTCCTTGGGGAGCTTAGACACCTTTCGGAACAGTTCTCCGAACTGTTTGTCGTTGGCGATGTTGTCTCGGACAACATCCAGCATCGTGTTGTCGACACTGACAGTCGACTCGTACAGTGACGCCAATTGGTAGTCGGGGCGTCGGGACAGTGCGTCAGGCACCACATTGAGTTTGCCTTTCTGGTATACAACCTCGTAGTTGTACTCGGCGAGGAACTCCATCCATCGCGCTTGGCGTCGGCTCAGGTTCTTCTTGGTGTCGAGGTAACGCAGTGACTGGTGGTCCGTCACAATCTTGAAGGGCTTGGCGGTACCGTGGAGGTACACTCGTGTGATGACCAGCATCACAACGGACCAATGAGATTGTCCCGCATGCTCTCGCCCTCCGCACCAATCATGAGTCCCCACGTGTTTGTTTGCCCCCATGCATGAGCACGCGCCGTTGCCACCCGCGTCTACTGGTTTCCTGCCTCCCCCACCGCTCGGCACATGTCCCCGGGCTGTGCCAAGCCTCTCTCGCTTGCACACCAGCCACTCTCGCACCCCCTTCTCGCTTCTCTGTGATGCTCCACCCTTCTCGCCCACTTTTGCCCCTCGACCTTCTCCCGGTCTATAAATAGCCCTGCATGTCTGAGCCTATGTTGAACACCAGTTCGAACAAAACTTGTTCTTTGGTGTTCGGGGCTAAAAGCTAATAAAGCTCATACCAAGCACTTGGTCTTCGTCCTTGCGCTTGTTCACTCCTTACACTTTGTTCGAACTCTCTTCTACTGATACCACCTGCTTGGTATCTTCCGCTCCTAGCCCCGCCCCTTTCCTAGTCCTGTCCGAACCTCAAGCACACTTGTGTCTGAGCCCTCTTCGCTCTCCTGTTCTTGAACCTCCTCGCTTTTTTTTTTTTTTCCCAGTCCCAGTCCCAGTCCCGCCATGGATCCTGCCCTCGTGGACCGCCTCCGTGCCTTGGAGGCCGAGCTCGCCGAGCTCCGGACAGCTCGCGATGCTCCTGCCGCTGGGTACAGCGTGCAGATGCCGGACCGTTACGACGGTAACCGGCAAGGGTTCCGGGCATTCGTAAATCAGTGCAAACTGTATATACGAATGCAGCCCCACCGGTTCCCTGCTGACCCGATTAAGGTCGGATTCGTCATTAGTCTGCTCACTGGACCGGCTCTCCAGTGGGCGACTCCGATGCTTGAGATGGGTGATCCCCGACTCAACTCTTTTGGCGATTTCCTAGAACGCTTTTCCAAAGTGTTTGACGACCCTGATCGGGCCAGGACTGCCGAGTCAGTGATCACCACACTGTCTCAGGGCAACCGCCCGTGCGCAGTCTATGCATCCGAGTTCCTTCGTATTGCCGCCGATACGACTTGGAACGACGGTGCAAAGATCTCGTTCTTCCGACTTGGCTTGTCGGATGATGTCAGAGACGAACTTTCGCGAGTTCGCCCTCTGCCACGAGATCTGGAGGAGTACATCGAGCTTTGTAACGAGCTCGATGCACGAATCCGCGAGCGCCGTCAAGAGCGCCGAAGCACGCCTGCCCGCTACCGGTCTTCCCAGTTCGCCTTTGGTTCCGCCTCCGCTGCCGTTCCCGCCATCGCTCCCGCGTCCGTCCTCGCTCCGCCGCACCCCTCCTACATTGTTTCCGAGCCCATGCAAGTGGACTCTGCCGTCTCTGGACCCCTGACCGCCGAGGAGAAACAACGCCGCCGCCGCTTTGGACTCTGCCTGTACTGTGGCAAGAAGGGCCACTTGGTACGAAACTGCCCCGTCAAGTTTGGATCTACCAGAGCTACCGGACCGCCCCCTGGACCTCCCGGCCCGAGGATCATCCGCACCATCGTTTACGAAGATGGAGAAGTGCAAGACTTCAGTTCGGGAAACGACCAGGCCCGGTTCTAAGTGAAGGCCTTGAACCGGAGCCGTGCCCACCGCCTTCCGAAAGTGAAGACATTGGTAAGGTGCCTTTGGTAAGTACTGGGGAAGCAGTGATGTGCGGACAGCTTCGCCTTGCCTCTGGACCGGCGGACACTCTCAGCTCTGGCATAGTACCCGTGGCACCTCTGGTGTCACTGGGAACTGCACCTCATCCACAGGTGCAAATACCTGAGCTGTCCTGCCAACCCTCGGCAAAGTTAACTGTCTGTGCTAGCCGCAACCCTGGTGCCGAAGCTGGTACCGAACCAAAGTCTTGTGTTTCGTCTGTTCGTCGTTGCTCGTTGGTTGTTCCCGTCGCTGTTCGTCTTCCTTCTGGTGATTCTCTGTCGTGCGAAGGACTTGTCGATTCTGGTGCCTCTGGCAACTTTATCGACGAGGACTTTGTTGCTCGACACTCTGTCCCCACCTGCTCCAAGGCTTCGCCCTTGGCAGTGGAAGGCGTGGATGGTAAGCCGCTGTCGTCTGGCCCCATCCTCCGCGAGACTGCTCCACTCGAGGTGATTCTCGGGGACGTCTCGCAACGCCTTCGGTTCGATGTGATCAGGTCTCCACATCAACCACTTATCCTTGGCTTTCCTTGGTTGCGCACCGCCGAGCCCAAGATTGTCTGGTCTCGCGGTCTTCTTTGTCTCCCTCCTTCTGTTGATTCCGACCCCTCTCCATGCACTACTTCTCTTTCGTCTTGCTCCACTTCCTCCAATGTCACTCCCCTTCTTGATGATTCCACTCCTTTGATTGATCTAAGCTCCTCTCCTACGCTCCCACCTTCGTCTTCCCCTTCTTGTCTTGTTCCTCCCGAACCCCTTCGCTCTTCCCAAACCCCTTCTTCTGTTGTCAGTTCTCTTTCCCTCCTTGATGTACCTCCTCCTGTTGTTTGTTCTTCGGACATTGTTCAGAATAAAGTAACCGTCGAACATTATTCTGACCTTGTCCACGCCCCTCCTCTCAGCTCGGACGCTCCTCTCCGCGTCTGCAGCATTGATTACCGCTCGATGCGCGAGTCTTTGGATGCATGCAGGCATGGAACGCAACCCCTGACCATCTTTCAGGTCCATGTCCTGCCCACTGACGAGCCGAGCACTGCGACTGTCGAAGTGCCTGCGGAGTACAAGGACTTCCTGTCTGTTTTCTCTAAACAGGAAGCTGACTCCTTGCCTCCGCATCGCCCTTATGACTGCCCCATTGACTTGGAGCCGGGCAAGTCGCCAAAGTTCGGGCCTCTGTACTCACTGTCCGAGCCCGAACTTCACGCTCTGCGTGACTATCTCGACGAGAATCTTGCCAAGGGATTCGTTCGTCCTTCGTCGTCCCCAGCAGGCTCACCAATCCTCTTCGTCAAGAAGAAGGACGGCTCACTTCGTCTTTGCGTTGACTACCGCGCACTGAACGGTATCACGGTAAAGAACCGTTACCCTTTACCGCTGATCGGCGAGCTGCTGGACCGACTTCGAGGCGCGAAGGTGTTCACTAAGCTGGACCTTCGTGGAGCCTACAATCTGCTGCGCATCCGCTCCGGGGACGAGTGGAAGACAGCTTTCCGTACTCGATATGGGCACTTCGAGTACTTGGTGATGCCCTTTGGGCTCACCAACGCGCCAGCGACGTTCCAGCACTTCATCAACGACGTCCTGCGCACCGAGTTGGACCAGTTCGCAATTGCGTATCTTGACGATATCTTGATCTACAGTGCTGATCCGTCGCAGCATGTAGAGCACGTCAAGCAGGTCCTCTCGAAGCTCCGAGCTGCAAAGCTGTATTGCAAGCTGGAGAAGTGCGAGTTCTCCAAAACCTCGGTCTCGTTCCTTGGTTTCATGGTCTCGCCCGAGGGCATCGGTATGGAGCGATCCAAGCTCTCTGCGATCTTGGATTGGCCCATACCGCGCAACATCTCGGATCTTCGATCCTTTGTCGGGTTTGCGAACTTCTATCGACGCTTCATCGATGGATACGCAAAGATCGCGGGGCCCATGACTCGGCTCTTCCGGAAGACGCATGGCTTCCAGTGGTCCCGCGAAGCCGATAAAGCATTCAGATCCTTGAAGGATGCCTTCGTTTCGGAGCCCGTTCTGGTGCATCCGGACCCATCCAAGCCGTTCGTCGTAGAGTCAGATGCGTCGGACTTTGCGCTTGGATGCGTGCTCTCCCAGCGGGGTGCTGATGATCGCCTTCATCCTTGCTCGTTCCATTCGCGGACACTCTCGAATGCTGAACGTAACTACAGCATATACGAGAAAGAGCTGTTGGCGATCAAGGAGGCTTTCGAGGCGTGGCGACACTACCTCGAAGGCGCCCAGCATCCCGTTGCCGTTCTGACCGATCACAAGAACTTGGAGTACCTGGCAACGGCTCGCATCCTAAACCAGCGTCATGCACGGTGGTCCCAGTTCTTGTCTCGGTTCGACATCCGCATCCAGTACCGTCCTGGTGCGAGGAACGGCAAGGCCGATGCCCTGTCTCGTCGCTCGGACTACATCCCTTCGTCGGCCTCCGTGTCGAGGGATCCGCCTCTGCTTCTCGATCCTGCCGCGGTGATACGCGTGCTCCGAAGCAGAGACGCCCGCTCTTCGGTTGCAAGTCGCAGTGACCCTGTGGATTTGCTGCAGCTCATAGCCGAAGAGCAGGCTCGGGATCCCGGTCTAGACAAATACCGTCGTGACCCGAAGTTCGTCTGGAATGGCCAGTACCTCACCTTCCAGAACAGGATTGTGGTCCCAGAGTCGTGCCGAGTTCCGGCGCTCAAGTCGTGCCATGACCCAGTCGCTGTGGGTCATCCAGGCATCCGACGGACTCTGGCTCTGGTATCGCGACAGTTTTGGTGGCAAACCTATCGGAAAGATGTCAAAGAGTACGTCTCGACGTGCGACACCTGTGCACGCTCGAAAGCTCCGCGACACAAGCCGTTTGGGTTCCTGTTGCCACTCCAGACAGCCGATCGACCCTGGGGGACACTGACCATGGACTTTATCACTGATCTGCCAAAGTCCAAGGGTCACACCTGCATCTTTGTGGTGGTATGCAGCCTCACAAAGATGGCACACTTTATGTCCTGGCGTTCACTGCCGTCGGCGGAGGAGACTGCGTCACTGTTCCTCGACAATGTCTTTCGTCTCCATGGCCTCCCCGACACAGTGGTTTCAGACCGAGGAAGTCAGTTCACCTCTCGGTTCTGGAAGGCACTCTGCACGCAGCTCGGGATCCAAACCAGTCTGTCCACGGCCTTCCATCCCCAGACCGATGGACAGACTGAGAGGGTCAACCAGGTCATCAACCAATACCTGCGCTGTTACACGTCGTATCAGCAAGATGACTGGGCCGAGCTGCTGCCGTTGGCCGAGTTCTCTTACAATAACCTCGAGAACTCGTCAACACATGCCTCGCCATTCTTGGCAACCTATGGGTTCCACCCAAGGTTCGAAGTCCCCGTTGTCGCTGGCGGCCCTGATGTTCCCTCTGCCACGGAGAGGGTTGAACATCTCCAGCGGAACCTGGCACTGTTGAAGGAGAATCTTGAGAAGGCAAAGTCTGACTACAAGCACTTCTCAGATCTCCGGAGGTCCCAGGCTCCCGACTTGCGTCCGGGCGATCAAGTCTGGGTGCTGACTCGTAACATCAGCACCACTCGCCCAAGCAAGAAGCTGGATTACCAGAGGATTGGACCATTCACCATCCTCGAGGCCGTCGGGACATTGGCTTTCCGCCTGGACTTGCCAAAGGACATAAAGGTGCACCCGGTGTTCCATGTGTCTCTTCTTGAGCCCTACAAGAAGAACTCGCTTCCGGGTCGGGTGCAAGCGCCGCCCCCTGCGGTGGTCATCGATGGGAACTTGGAGTGGGAGGTCGAAGAGATCTTAGACTCCAAGTTCGTGCGCGGAAAGCTGCACTATCTCATCGATTGGAAAGGCTACCCGGTCACCGATCGAAGTTGGGAGCCCGCCGACATTGTCTTTGCCCCAACGGTGGCCGCGGAGTACCACCGACGCTACCCAGACAAGCCTGGCCCCAGGAGAACTCAAGATGGAACACGCCGTAGTTTAAGGAGGAGATAGTGTGATGACCAGCATCACAACGGACCAATGAGATTGTCCCGCATGCTCTCGCCCTCCGCACCAATCATGAGTCCCCACGTGTTTGTTTGCCCCCATGCATGAGCACGCGCCGTTGCCACCCGCGTCTACTGGTTTCCTGCCTCCCCCACCGCTCGGCACATGTCCCCGGGCTGTGCCAAGCCTCTCTCGCTTGCACACCAGCCACTCTCGCACCCCCTTCTCGCTTCTCTGTGATGCTCCACCCTTCTCGCCCACTTTTGCCCCTCGACCTTCTCCCGGTCTATAAATAGCCCTGCATGTCTGAGCCTATGTTGAACACCAGTTCGAACAAAACTTGTTCTTTGGTGTTCGGGGCTAAAAGCTAATAAAGCTCATACCAAGCACTTGGTCTTCGTCCTTGCGCTTGTTCACTCCTTACAACTCGGAACTTCTGCAGCGCGTAGATGATCGCAAGCTGCTCCTTCTCGTGCACGGGATAGTTGATCTCGTGTTGGGACAGTTTGCGCGACTCGAAGGCAACGGGCCTTCCCTCCTGCATCAAAACAGCTCCCACCGCAAAGTCGGAGGCGTCGGTGTGCACGGAGACATCCGTGTTCGGGTCGAACACAGCGAGGACAGGAGCGTTCGTCAAGGCGTGCTTGAGGGTCTCGAACGCTTGGCGTTGTGGGTGGTCCCACACGAAGGGGCACTCTTTGCGGAGTAGGTCTGTGAGTGGACCGGCAGTGCGCGCCAGATCGGGGATGAATCGGCGGTAGTAGTTGACGAGACCGAGAAACGACTGCACGTCAGAGACGCATGCGAGCGGCGGCCACTCGACCACAGACTTGACCTTGGCGGGGTCGACTTCGATTCCTCTTCCTGAGACAACGTGTCCCAGGAACGGGACTTGATTCTTGAAGAACTCACACTTGGACAGTTTGGCATACAACTTGTGCTCGCGTAGCTTGGCCAGCACGCGGGCGACATGACCTTCATGGGTCGCTTCATCCTTGCTGTACACAAGGATATCATCCAGGTACACGATGACAGAGTTGTCGAGCTCTTGGCGGAACACATCGTTCATCAGCTGCATGAACGTGGCAGGTGCGTTCGTCAATCCGAACGGCAGCACTAGGAACTCGTACAGTCCGTAGCGAGTCCTGAAGGCGGTCTTGTGGACATCATCCTCGTGGATGCGGATCTGATGGTAGCCTGAGCGGAGGTCTATCTTGCTAAAGACCTTTGCTCCACTCAGACGATCCATCAACTCGTCGATCCTGGGCAACGGGTAGGTGTTCTTGATGGTCTGTTTGTTTAGTGCGCGATAGTCGACGCACATCCTGAGATCACCTTCTTTCTTCTTGACAAAGAGCACTGGTGCACCATACGGTGACTGGCTCGGGCGGATGAACCCATGGGCGAGGAGGTCATCCAACTGGCGCTTGAGTTCGTCCATCTCCGTCAGCGACAGTTGGTACGTCGGTCTTGACGGAGGCGACGAGCCTGGTTCGATGTCGATGCGATGATCGACGGTGCGTTGGGGTGGCAGGCATTGTGGCAACTGGTCGGGGAATACGTCCTTGTACTCGTCGAGCAGCTTGGTCACCACAGGCGGGGGACCGGGACCGGCTTGGTCGGTGTCGTCGACCTCACGCACGACACAGAGGAACGACGTGTCCTTCTTGATCAGCCTCTTGAATTGCATGGCTGAGAGGAGAGGTGGCATGTTGGGTGAGGCCATGCCCTGCAGGACAATGTCAGGGCCAACACGGACAGTGCGGCCTTTCCAGTCGACGACTGGAGTCGGCTCGGCACGAGCAAGCCAGCTCATGCCGAGGATGGCATCGAACTTGGTGTCGATCACTTGGAACAACAGGACAGGATGGTACTTGGGATGGAGGGCCACTCGCAGGACCACTTGGTGTGTGCACTGCTGCACACGATCGTCTGCAAGCGCCACACTCATCGGCGACTTCTTCTTGGTTGCATGTATGTTGAGCTCCTGGAGCAAGCGTCTGCTGACAAAGTTGCAGCTTGCTCCAGAGTCCACCATCATTCGGACGGTGTGACCTTGGACGGTGGCAGGGAGGTACAGCAGGGACTCTTCATGGTCCTCCTGCACAGCCTCCTGCACCATGACTTGACTTGGGGGAACGGGCGACACTTGGTCTTGGTTGGCTTCATCACGGCCACTCGGACATTTTGGATAGGGTTCGGCCATTGCGGGGGCCTGCGGCGTCAGCACGCCATTGCACACGACGTCCACGGCTTGCGGACACATGTCGGAAGCATCCGACACACACGACTTGACAGGGGTGAGGGCACAGGCGGTCCCTGTCCCTCAAGGGTTCTTGATTTTCTTTTTTGTTTTGGTTTTCATTTTGGTTTTCTCTTCACGTTCGTGGAGAGGCAGGCGGCTTGCGCCACCATGCACCTCTCGCACGACGCACAACACTTGGTTTGTTTCTCCTTCGGGGGAGGGGGCGAGGTGAACTTCCTCTGGAGACGCGGGACTGCATTGAGCAATCCACGGCGTTGGTCTCCTACTAGGGCTCCAGAGCCACCTAGTAGGGTCGGCCGTTTCCCGACTTCATGGGGCACTCCTTGGCCTGGTGTCCCGGTCCGGTGACAGAAGAAGCAGGAACCATGGCGGAGGTCCTCCTGCTTCTGTCTGTCCTTGGGGGAGACAGTGGCAGCTTGCTGGAACCGGGAGCGGGGAGGGCCACGAGCCTCCATGGCGTTGACGTCAACGTCCATGGGCTCAGGCATGGGTCTTGCGGGCGGGGCCGGGCGAGGCGGACGGGCTGGGACGTGATGAGACCGATGGCCGCCTGCCAGCTGCGGGTAGAACTGGCGGCCATGGTACTGGACGTTGTCGAGGTTCTCGGCAACGTCCATCATCACGTCCAGGGACTTGCGGGCATCAGGGTTGCTGGCGATGTACTCTCTGATCTTGGGCTTGAGGCCCTTCTGGAAGAGGTACATCGCATCAGCAGAGCCCAGCTCCTCAATCTGGGAGGAGAGGTCTTCAAACTCCTCGATGTAGCGGGTCACAGAACCACGCTGCACGAGAGATATAGCTTGTCACGGGCAATGAGTTCAGCATTGGGGCTGCCGAAGCGGCGACGGAGGCGGTCCTTGAAGTCGTCAACACACCTTCGCTCTGCTCGTCGAACCCTTGGCGGCGGTACCAACGGTACGCCTGGTCCTTTAAGCAGAGCTTGGCGGCGACGATGTGGTGGGTGGGGGCGACTTGGGCAGCATCGAGGTAGTCCTCGAGTTGCTGCAGCCAGTCCTCCACCGGGAGGA
>NW_026516529.1:0-26190 GCF_025602895.1 Polychytrium aggregatum | reverse complement strand
CCACCACTCCCATCACTCTTGGTCTTCCCTGGATGCGCTTGCATAATCCAGTTGTCAATTGGAAGTCCCTCTCCCTTTCGTTCTCCGATCCCTCTTGCCTTGCTGATGGACACATCCTCGCGGGATGTCTCTGCTTCCTCCTTGGACACTTCGTCCCCTTCCGGCTATTCGCCTCCCCCTTCGGGCACTTCGCCTTTGACTCCTCCCTCCGGTCCTTCCCTTACACCGGTTCCCTCCTTTGGCACTTCGCCTTCCCTTTCTTCCCGCCTTGACTCTGCTTCGCTTTCTGAAGAGCCAACGGCTTTATCTTCGCCCGACATTGAGCTCGTTAATGCGGCGAGTCTTCTCCGTCTTGCACGGGAAGACAAGCTCGACATTTTCGCTGCCCAAATGGATATCCGTCCTCCTTCGCCGGAGACGTATCCTACGGTGTCGATAAGGTCCGTGCTCACGACGAAGGTGTATGCCGAGTCTGGCACCCCTGTTGACTCTCGAGGTGTCCCGCTCAAATACAATGAGTTTGGCGACGTTTTCAGCCTCAAGTCTGACCCTCCTTCTTTCCTTGCCTCCTCACCGTCCGTATGACTTGTCTATTGAGTTTGTACGGACCGAGGATGGAAAGGAACCTCGTTTGCCAAAGCCGGGGAAAGTCTATCCTTTGTCCCCGGCCGAGGAATCTGCTCTTTCGGAGTATCTGACCAACGCCCTCGCACGTGGTTGGATCTCCAAATCCTCTTCTCCCGTTGGTGCTCCCTGCTTCTTCGTGAAGAAGCCCAATGGTGGTCTTCGCCTTTGCGTCGACTACCGGGGCCTCAATGCCATCACGAAGAAGAACCGCTACCCTCTTCCCCTCTTCCAGGATCTTCTGGATAAACTTTCTTCTGCCCGCGTCTTCTCACACCTTGACCTTCCTGATGCTTACCACTTGGTTCGTGTCAAGAAGGGCGATGAGTGGAAGACTGCTTTTGTTTGCAAATCTGGCTCTTACGAGTACAATGTTATCCCCTTTGGTCTTTCGAATGCCCCCGCTGCTTTTCAGTTTTTTATGAACGACATCTTCTCGGACCTCCTTGGTGTCTGTGTTGTCATTTATCTTGACGACATCCTGATCTTCTCAAAAGATCCCCTGGAGCATGAGGAGCATGTTAAGCTTGTTCTTTCTCGCCTTCGTGAACACTCTCTTAAGGTCAATCCGGCCAAGTGTTCTTTTGACCTTTCTGAAGTTGACTTTCTCGGCATGATCATTTCTGCCGATGGCATTAAAATGGACCCTGCCAAGGTCGAGGCCGTTTCCCTTTGGCCTGTTCCCTCTTCTGCTCGCGACATCCAAGTTTTTATTGGTTTCGCAAACTTTTACCGCCGCTTCGTCAAGGACTTTTCCGCACTTGCTCGTCCTTTGACTTCACTCACCACCAAATCCTCCACCTTCTCTTGGTCTCCCGAGGCCCAAGAGGCTTTTGATTCTCTTAAACGTTCATTCACTTCCGCACCTATTCTTCGTTACTTTGATTTCTCCAAACCCGCTGTCATCGAGCCCGATGCTTCTGACTTTGCTCTGGGTGCCGTCCTTTCCCAGTTTGACCCTGACGGCGCTCTTCACCCCGTTGCTTTTCACTCTCGGCAATTCCGTCCCGCCGAGGTGAATTATGACACCCACGACAAAGAGCTCCTTGCTATTGTCGATTCCTTTACTGCCTGGCGTCATTACTTGATGGCTGCCGACCCCGATCATCCCACTCTTGTTTTCTCTGATCACCAGAACCTCACCCGGTTCACTTCCGCTTCCCAACTTTCTCGCCGCCAGTTCCGGTGGGCCCAATTCCTTTCTGATTTTGCTTTTCGCATTTACCACCGCCCTGGTCGCCTCAACACCAAAGCCGATGCTCTCAGTCGCCGTTCTGACTTTGAGATAAAGCCTGGTGACTCCCTCCACTCCACCAACTTCCTTCAGCTGTTCGAGTCTATTTCTCTCGACAGCATCACCGTTATCGGCTCGAACCCCGATTTTCTTTCCGAGATTCGAGCTGCCACCCTTTCTTGTTCCCTTCTTTCTGACTTCAACGCCAAACGTCTTGATGGCGATTACTCCTTCCGTGACGGTCTCCTTTACTTTAAAGACCTGATCGTTGTCCCTTCCCCCGAGCTCCAGCTCAAAGTGTTTGAGCAACGTCACTGCTCCGCTGCCGCTGGTCACTTTGGTCTTGCCAAGACCGTTGAGCTCATCTCCCGGGACTTTCACTGGCCCCGGCTTCGTAAGTCTGTGCGTCGCTTCATTGCTAATTGTGAAGCGTGCCAGCGAGCCAAGCCGTCCCGTCACTCCCCTTATGGTTTACTTCACCCTCTCCCCGTTCCTTCCGAACGTTGGTGGGACCTGTCGATGGACTTCATCACGGATCTCCCACCTTCGAACGGCTTTGACTCCATCTTCGTGGTTAAGGACCGCCTGTCCAAACAAGCACACTTTGTGCCCACCACGAAGACGGTTACAGGCGAGCAAACCGCCGAACTCTTCCTCTCCCACATCTTCCGCTTGCATGGTTGTCCCCGGTCTATTGTTTCGGACCGAGGAACTCAGTTTACTTCGGCCTTCTGGAGGCGCTTCAATGAGCTTCTGAAGACGAAGATTTCCCTTTCTTCTGCCTTCCACCCCGAGACCGACGGTTCGACCGAGGTTCTCAACCAGGTCATCGAGCAGTATTTGCGTATCCATTGCAATTACCTGCAAGACGACTGGACCCTTCACCTTCCCCTTGCCGAGTTCACTTACAACAACTCGGAAAACACCTCCACTGGCATGACTCCCTTCTTTGCAGTCCATGGCCATCACCCCATTTTTGATCCCTCCATCATCCGTGATCCTTCTGTTGTGCCCTCTGCCGAAGAACGTGTCGACCGACTTCAGACCGTTCTCGAGGATCTCAAGGCCAACCTCCGGGTTGCCCAAGAGTCCTACACTTTGCAGGCCAACAAATCCCGTCTCCCCACTCCCGACATCTCCGTTGGCGACCTCGTTTTTCTTGATCGTCGCCACATCCGCACCCTTCGTCCCTCCAACAAGCTTGATCAGAAAAAGCTTGGCCCCTTTAAAGTTCTTCGCCGCATCAACCCCGTTGCCTTTGAACTTAAACTCCCTTCCACACTCAAAGTCCACCCCGTCTTTCATGTATCCCTCCTTGAACCCCGAACGAAGGACATTGTTCCCGAGTTCACCCAACCCGAACCTCCACCCATTCTTGTTGACTCCCAGGAAGAGTTTGAGGTCGAGACTGTTCTCGATTCTCGGCTCTTCCGTGGTCGCTTACAGTACTTGGTTCAGTGGAAGGGCTATTCCGAGACTGACCGGTCTTGGGAGCCCGCTGCCAATGTTTCCCACGCCACTGATCTTGTTGCTGACTTCCACCTTCGCTATCCCTCAAAGCCGAAGGCGACGCCCGGAGTTCGTCGCTAAGGAAGGGGATGATGTTAGGGATAGCTTCTGCTTGTTCTCCACTTTGACTGCACACTTGGCTGTTCTTTTGCCTTTCTGTTTGTTTGTGTGTAGCTTTGCAGTTCCCCTCCAATTTTCCGCCTTTTGCCTGCCATTTCCGCTCCTTCCGCACTTCCGTTTCCCCGCGCTGCTCCGCTTCCTTTGTCTTCTTCGCACGCGCCGGTTTGTTTGTGCACGCGCCTTGCTGCGATTGGTTGCAATTCGGCTGCCGGTCATGTGTCCCACCACCGGTGACTCATGACCTGCCTGACCGCCCCGATCTCTTGTTCATCTCGCATGCATTTGCCCCAACCTTATACTTGACCAATCCGCTTCTTGGACGTTGAGTCACATTGCTTCGCCTTTGCACGTTTCTCCTGCCAGGTGCTTCGCTTTTGCTTGCGCCTCCCTCGCTTTGGTTCTCTGCCTGTCTCGGTGGTCCTTCTCGGCCCTCGTTCGTGCATCGCCCCCTTCGCCCTGCTCGATCGCCCACTTTTCCCTCCCTTGGCCGCCCTTCGCTGCCAAGTCCGGACTTGTCTATAAATAGCCTGACCCCCGCGATGTGTAGTCGAACCTCAGCGTTCAAAATAGGACTAAATAAAGTGCCTTCTACTTTATTCTCTGAGTGTTCCTCACGTCTCATTTCGAGACTAGTCTTATCTTGAACGGATCTTTGCTTCCCTCGCTCCCTCTCCGAGTCCACTTCGGACTTTACCCTTGCCTTCCCTGAGCTCACTTCGAGCTCACTTCTTCTTTTGCCGTTGAGTCCCCTTCGGACTCTAACACCCGAGCCAGTCACCGTATGGTGCACCAGTGCTCTTTGTCAAGAAGAAAGAAGGTGATCTCAGGATGTGCGTCGACTATCGCGCACTAAACAAACAGACCATCAAGAACACCTACCCGTTGCCCAGGATCGACGAGTTGATGGATCGTCTGAGTGGAGCAAAGGTCTTTAGCAAGATAGACCTCCGCTCAGGCTACCATCAGATCCGCATCCACGAGGATGATGTCCACAAGACCGCCTTCAGGACTCGCTACGGACTGTACGAGTTCCTAGTGCTGCCGTTCGGATTGACGAACGCACCTGCCACGTTCATGCAGCTGATGAACGATGTGTTCCGCCAAGAGCTCGACAACTCTGTCATCGTGTACCTGGATGATATCCTTGTGTACAGCAAGGATGAAGCGACCCATGAAGGTCATGTCGCCCGCGTGCTGGCCAAGCTACGCGAGCACAAGTTGTATGCCAAACTGTCCAAGTGTGAGTTCTTCAAGAATCAAGTCCCGTTCCTGGGACACGTTGTCTCAGGAAGAGGAATCGAAGTCGACCCCGCCAAGGTCAAGTCTGTGGTCGAGTGGCCGCCGCTCGCATGCGTCTCTGACGTGCAGTCGTTTCTCGGTCTCGTCAACTACTACCGCCGATTCATCCCCGATCTGGCGCGCACTGCCGGTCCACTCACAGACCTACTCCGCAAAGAGTGCCCCTTCGTGTGGGACCACCCACAACGCCAAGCGTTCGAGACCCTCAAGCACGCCTTGACGAACGCTCCTGTCCTCGCTGTGTTCGACCCGAACACGGATGTCTCCGTGCACACCGACGCCTCCGACTTTGCGGTGGGAGCTGTTTTGATGCAGGAGGGAAGGCCCGTTGCCTTCGAGTCGCGCAAACTGTCCCAACACGAGATCAACTATCCCGTGCACGAGAAGGAGCAGCTTGCGATCATCTACGCGCTGCAGAAGTTCCGAGTGTACCTCCACGGTACCGCCAAGCCCTTCAAGATTGTGACGGACCACCAGTCACTGCGTTACCTCGACACCAAGAAGAACCTGAGCCGACGCCAAGCGCGATGGATGGAGTTCCTCGCCGAGTACAACTACGAGGTTGTATACCAGAAAGGCAAACTCAATGTGGTGCCTGACGCACTGTCCCGACGCCCCGACTACCAATTGGCGTCACTGTACGAGTCGACTGTCAGTGTCGACAACACGATGCTGGATGTTGTCCGAGACAACATCGCCAACGACAAACAGTTCGGAGAACTGTTCCGAAAGGTGTCTAAGCTCCCCAAGGACGACGAATCATCCGAGTACACAGTGCGTGATGGCCTGCTCCTCCTGAAGAAGGACAGCCGTGTCTGTGTGCCGGACATTCCGTCGTTGAAGACCAAGTTGCTCCAAGAGGTCCACGACTCGCCCCTCGCTGGACACTTTGGAGTCGAGAAGACATACGACCGACTGGCCAAAGTCGCATACTGGCCTGGAATGAAGCGCACCGTCGAGAAGTACATCGAGTCCTGCCATACCTGCAAGATGGTCAAGTCACGCACGACCCGAGAGCAAGGATTGCTGCAACCCCTGCCTGTTCCCGACCGCCCCTGGACCAGCATGTCCATGGATCTCATCACGCATCTACCGACGACCAAGTTGGACCACGATGCAATCGCTGTCTTTGTCGACAGGTTCAGCAAGATGGCACACTTTGTGCCGTGCCAGACGACATGCTCCGCGCCTGACCTTGCACTGCTGTTCTTCAAGCATGTGTTCAAGCACCACGGCCTCCCAAAGTCCATCGTCAGTGATCGAGACCCCCGATTCACCTCCTTGTTTTGGACAAGTCTGTTCGACCATCTCGGCACCAAGCTGAACATGTCAACCTCGCACCACCAACAAACGGATGGACAGTCCGAGCGGACGATCCGCACCCTCGAGCAATACCTGAGGACATACGCCTCGACCAGCCAAGACGACTGGGACATACAGCTGAGTCATGCAGAGTTTGCATACAACACCGCCAAGTCGAGCACAACTGGCTTGAGCCCCTTTGAGGCGCTCTACGGATTCCAGCCTGATGTTCCCACCTCCTTGACACTGACCGAGTCCACGGCTGGATTGCCTCCCAAACCAAGTGCCTTTGTCAAAGATCATCAAGTCCGACACAAGATGATCGCCGACGCGCTCACGGATGCGCAACAAGTGATGGCGAAGTACTACGACCGCCGACACCAGGATGTCTCCTTTGAAGTTGGAGACCTTGTCTACCTGGACGCCGACAACATCAAGGTCCCCGAAGCCCAGTCAAAGAAGTTGTTGCCCAAGTACCGAGGACCGTTCAAGATAGCGGCCCGACCCAGTCCCCTCAACTACCTGTTGGACTTGCCACCTGGAAGCAAGCTCCATCCTGTCTTCCATGTGTCCAAGCTGCGTCGCCACACGACCCGCAGTCCAGCACAGTTCCCCGACGCCGACGAAGGTGTCCCGGACGACGCACCACTGGAAGACGACCTCGGACAATACTATACTCAAGAATATGAAGTCGAAAGGATCGTGAGGCACAAGAAAGTGGCTGATGGGTCACTTCGGTTTTATGTCAAGTGGGTTGGTTACCCACACTCGGGCAACACATGGCAAACACTGGAGGACTTGTCCCATGCACCCGAGGAGCTGAGTAAATACGGTAAACACCTCGAGGAGCCCCAAATAAAGAGCACACGCAGGGCTCCTCGCAGGAAGCCTTCTTAAGTGTGGGAGTGTAGGAGATGGTATCTCCGACGCTGTGCTGCGCGTACTGCGCGTACTGCGCGGCGCAGTGGGTCGTGACCTGTGCTGCGCTTTGCGTTTTCACGCACCGCAGGCAGGCCACCGCAGGGTATACCTGCGGGTTGCCCCCGTTCCCCCCGTTTGTCTGGAGTTCGGTTTTATCGTGAATAAACGTAAGTGCTCCCCGAGCTCACCCGTCCGCTAGAGTAGCCTAGCACCGCCCTGTTCTGCCCCGTCCTGTCTTGTCTTGTACCCCCTCCCTCCCCGTCTTGCCCCAACGTCCCAGTAGTGGACGTTACAAAAGGAATAGGCCGCATTCGATGTGCCCGTTGGAATCACACCCGAGGGCATGTTCAGGTACGAGAGCGTGCCCCATCCACGACTGCCGCTACAGACACAGCAAGACGAGTTGACACTATAGAAGCCGTATGCCGTGGAGTTGGTCAGATACATGACCGGCTGTGCACCCGTGGTGGTCTGCGTGCAGTGGTTTCCGTTGCCGGACTGGTCATACCACTTGGTTACATAGGCCGTCGCCGTGCTGATCCAGGTGCTGTACGGACTCTGGTGAGCGCTGTCGATAAAGAGGTTGCCGCCCATGTCTGCGTAGACGTCGCTACTGGTACTGTCGCTGCTCCGCATGATGTTGATCACGGGGCCGGTGTAGGTGGTCGTGAGCAGGAAGAGTGCATATGCACCCGAGCAGTTGCTCTTGGCCGTCGATGACACCTGGTCCAGAATGCACATCTCCGAGACCGGAGCCGGTTGCTGCGGGATGTTGCTCGTGAACGAGGACGGACTCGCGACGACGCTGTAGATGGTGCGGGTCGAGTTGGTCAGCACCGTGTCTGGGCTGTAGTTGTCGCTGCGGAAGAGCACGGTGCTCGATGTGTTAATGCACGAGAAGATCAGACCCGCCGTCGACCCTGTGCTGTTCCAGCAGAGAAACTCAAACACATTGAGTCCCGGCACGAGCGTGACCGCAATCTTGGTGTACTGCGCGCCGTAATACCACTTGGTGGATCCGACGAGGATCTTGTTCTGGTAAATGAGACTGGCATCGTCGACGATCGCATAGAGTGTGGCACTCACATTCGACGTGCTGGTGTTGCTGTAGCTCACGATAAAGTTGATAATCACATAGTTCGACGCACTGGTCGCTGCACTCGTCGTGTTCCAGAGCCAGCGCGCTGACGAGTCGGGCATCTGGCTCGACGTGAGCAACCACGGACTCATGTTCCAGGCACCAAGATCGCGGGCATAGAACCCTTCGTCACCAGGGCTGCTACCCCATGTGACACTGGTCGAGAATGATCCCGTGTTGTTGAGTCCACAGAGGGCAGCCGCCTGGCCACCGTAGAACTGAGAGAGCTTGACTGCACCACTCGAGCTCACTCCGGGTGCTGCTGTTCGCAGCTGGCTGAACGAGAAGGTGCGGGGCGTGAAGATGAGCGAGAGTCTGTCAAACCACACCTGCATGGTCTGCGTCGAGCCGCACTGCGCCACAGCGTTGAAATACGTCCCCATACCCGTCGCCGTCGTGGCATAGCTCGAGTCGCTCCAAGTCAGGACGGCGCTGCCAGAGACATAGACAACCCATGTGTTGGTGGCCTGGTAGTTGTAGATGATCTGGAGACTGGTCCAGGTGCTCGCGGATATGCCGCTCAGTCCGGTGGAGCTGTAGGCCACGGCCGTGCCGCTCTTGATGATATACACCCCAGCACCCGAGTACGACCCGCTCGAGAAGCTGCTGTTGTAGTTGAAATACACTGCGACACTACCGCTGGTGAGTGTGGCACCCGAGGAACTGGAGCCAAAGATGAAGAACCAGCCGTTGGCAGGGGTCGACCCCACATACCAAGCACCACACTCGAATGACATGTACGAGTACTTGCCGACCGGGACAGCGGACGAGTAATAGTACCCGGTCTGGTTGGTAGCTGTACCCGGAATCATTTCGGCTTGTATGTACGGATCGTACTGGCTGCCGGCTGGCTGTGTCGCAACGCCCGCGATGGTCAACAAGCTGTACCAGTTGAAGAAATTGAAGAGCGTCTGCACGGGTGAGCCATAGGTGACCAGCTTGATGTTGCGGAAGTATTGGTTTGTCGAGGCACCGTATCCCATCGATGCGACACCCCAGTAGCTTCCAGAAGCTGACAGGAATGCGGTGTGGTTTGGATCGGAGTAGGTGTACAGGAGCGATGGTGTGGTCGGGGCACCGCTTGTGCCAATCGAGATGGCCCATGTGTTGTTGGGGCTGCGGTTGTAGACGATCTGGACTGAGTACCAGGTCCCGCTGCCGACGGTGGCGCTGGTGTTGACCCAGACCTTGGATGCCGTGGTGCTGTTGGTGACTCGCCGTGTTGCAGTGGTGTCGTAAAAGTGGATACCCTGTCCCTGCGTGCTGCCGGACCAGATCTCAAAGTTGAATCCACAGGCCGGCGCCGCGAACGAACTCGATGGATTCATGATCGCCGACGTGTTGCCAAAGAAGATATTGGAGCTGTCGGCACTTGCGTTGTCTGTGGAGATCTGGAAGGTGAGCGTGAATGACGCATAATCCTGCACACGCAGCTGCTGTGAGATGCCGGTCATGCTCGAGGTGATCGAGCTGGATGTCATCTGCACCTGGCGAGTCGGGTCACTGCCGGTGATCGTAGGTGTGTACGAGCCGCTCAGAACACCTGTGCTCATCTTGCTGTACCATGTGTATTCGTTAACGGGCACATCGGGCGGATAATACTCTCTGGCCACCTGCGATGCTGCTATGGAACCAGACGTTTGAAGGACCATCTTGAGCTCTGACAAGGGGCGTAGATGAAAAAAATCCCAAGTACACCTCAGTCAAACACAGCCACCAGACATGCCCAAATCCACAACCAAAAAGTACAGCGCAAGACGCCAAACAAAGCACAGATCAAGACGATCTCGAACACATCGTGGTTGTAACGTCCACTACTGGGACGTTGGGGCAAGACGGGGAGGGAGGGGGTACAAGACAAGACAGGACGGGGCAGAACAGGGCGGTGCTAGGCTACTCTAGCGGACGGGTGAGCTCGGGGAGCACTTACGTTTATTCACGATAAAACCGAACTCCAGACAAACGGGGGGAACGGGGGCAACCCGCAGGTATACCCTGCGGTGGCCTGCCTGCGGTGCGTGAAAACGCAAAGCGCAGCACAGGTCACGACCCACTGCGCCGCGCAGTACGCGCAGTACGCGCAGCACAGCGTCGGAGATACCATCTCCTACACTCCCACACTTAAGAAGGCTTCCTGCGAGGAGCCCTGCGTGTGCTCTTTATTTGGGGCTCCTCGAGGTGTTTACCGTATTTACTCAGCTCCTCGGGTGCATGGGACAAGTCCTCCAGTGTTTGCCATGTGTTGCCCGAGTGTGGGTAACCAACCCACTTGACATAAAACCGAAGTGACCCATCAGCCACTTTCTTGTGCCTCACGATCCTTTCGACTTCATATTCTTGAGTATAGTATTGTCCGAGGTCGTCTTCCAGTGGTGCGTCGTCCGGGACACCTTCGTCGGCGTCGGGGAACTGTGCTGGACTGCGGGTCGTGTGGCGACGCAGCTTGGACACATGGAAGACAGGATGGAGCTTGCTTCCAGGTGGCAAGTCCAACAGGTAGTTGAGGGGACTGGGTCGGGCCGCTATCTTGAACGGTCCTCGGTACTTGGGCAACAACTTCTTTGACTGGGCTTCGGGGACCTTGATGTTGTCGGCGTCCAGGTAGACAAGGTCTCCAACTTCAAAGGAGACATCCTGGTGTCGGCGGTCGTAGTACTTCGCCATCACTTGTTGCGCATCCGTGAGCGCGTCGGCGATCATCTTGTGTCGGACTTGATGATCTTTGACAAAGGCACTTGGTTTGGGAGGCAATCCAGCCGTGGACTCGGTCAGTGTCAAGGAGGTGGGAACATCAGGCTGGAATCCGTAGAGCGCCTCAAAGGGGCTCAAGCCAGTTGTGCTCGACTTGGCGGTGTTGTATGCAAACTCTGCATGACTCAGCTGTATGTCCCAGTCGTCTTGGCTGGTCGAGGCGTATGTCCTCAGGTATTGCTCGAGGGTGCGGATCGTCCGCTCGGACTGTCCATCCGTTTGTTGGTGGTGCGAGGTTGACATGTTCAGCTTGGTGCCGAGATGGTCGAACAGACTTGTCCAAAACAAGGAGGTGAATCGGGGGTCTCGATCACTGACGATGGACTTTGGGAGGCCGTGGTGCTTGAACACATGCTTGAAGAACAGCAGTGCAAGGTCAGGCGCGGAGCATGTCGTCTGGCACGGCACAAAGTGTGCCATCTTGCTGAACCTGTCGACAAAGACAGCGATTGCATCGTGGTCCAACTTGGTCGTCGGTAGATGCGTGATGAGATCCATGGACATGCTGGTCCAGGGGCGGTCGGGAACAGGCAGGGGTTGCAGCAATCCTTGCTCTCGGGTCGTGCGTGACTTGACCATCTTGCAGGTATGGCAGGACTCGATGTACTTCTCGACGGTGCGCTTCATTCCAGGCCAGTATGCGACTTTGGCCAGTCGGTCGTATGTCTTCTCGACTCCAAAGTGTCCAGCGAGGGGCGAGTCGTGGACCTCTTGGAGCAACTTGGTCTTCAACGACGGAATGTCCGGCACACAGACACGGCTGTCCTTCTTCAGGAGGAGCAGGCCATCACGCACTGTGTACTCGGATGATTCGTCGTCCTTGGGGAGCTTAGACACCTTTCGGAACAGTTCTCCGAACTGTTTGTCGTTGGCGATGTTGTCTCGGACAACATCCAGCATCGTGTTGTCGACACTGACAGTCGACTCGTACAGTGACGCCAATTGGTAGTCGGGGCGTCGGGACAGTGCGTCAGGCACCACATTGAGTTTGCCTTTCTGGTATACAACCTCGTAGTTGTACTCGGCGAGGAACTCCATCCATCGCGCTTGGCGTCGGCTCAGGTTCTTCTTGGTGTCGAGGTAACGCAGTGACTGGTGGTCCGTCACAATCTTGAAGGGCTTGGCGGTACCGTGGAGGTACACTCGGAACTTCTGCAGCGCGTAGATGATCGCAAGCTGCTCCTTCTCGTGCACGGGATAGTTGATCTCGTGTTGGGACAGTTTGCGCGACTCGAAGGCAACGGGCCTTCCCTCCTGCATCAAAACAGCTCCCACCGCAAAGTCGGAGGCGTCGGTGTGCACGGAGACATCCGTGTTCGGGTCGAACACAGCGAGGACAGGAGCGTTCGTCAAGGCGTGCTTGAGGGTCTCGAACGCTTGGCGTTGTGGGTGGTCCCACACGAAGGGGCACTCTTTGCGGAGTAGGTCTGTGAGTGGACCGGCAGTGCGCGCCAGATCGGGGATGAATCGGCGGTAGTAGTTGACGAGACCGAGAAACGACTGCACGTCAGAGACGCATGCGAGCGGCGGCCACTCGACCACAGACTTGACCTTGGCGGGGTCGACTTCGATTCCTCTTCCTGAGACAACGTGTCCCAGGAACGGGACTTGATTCTTGAAGAACTCACACTTGGACAGTTTGGCATACAACTTGTGCTCGCGTAGCTTGGCCAGCACGCGGGCGACATGACCTTCATGGGTCGCTTCATCCTTGCTGTACACAAGGATATCATCCAGGTACACGATGACAGAGTTGTCGAGCTCTTGGCGGAACACATCGTTCATCAGCTGCATGAACGTGGCAGGTGCGTTCGTCAATCCGAACGGCAGCACTAGGAACTCGTACAGTCCGTAGCGAGTCCTGAAGGCGGTCTTGTGGACATCATCCTCGTGGATGCGGATCTGATGGTAGCCTGAGCGGAGGTCTATCTTGCTAAAGACCTTTGCTCCACTCAGACGATCCATCAACTCGTCGATCCTGGGCAACGGGTAGGTGTTCTTGATGGTCTGTTTGTTTAGTGCGCGATAGTCGACGCACATCCTGAGATCACCTTCTTTCTTCTTGACAAAGAGCACTGGTGCACCATACGGTGACTGGCTCGGGCGGATGAACCCATGGGCGAGGAGGTCATCCAACTGGCGCTTGAGTTCGTCCATCTCCGTCAGCGACAGTTGGTACGTCGGTCTTGACGGAGGCGACGAGCCTGGTTCGATGTCGATGCGATGATCGACGGTGCGTTGGGGTGGCAGGCATTGTGGCAACTGGTCGGGGAATACGTCCTTGTACTCGTCGAGCAGCTTGGTCACCACAGGCGGGGGACCGGGACCGGCTTGGTCGGTGTCGTCGACCTCACGCACGACACAGAGGAACGACGTGTCCTTCTTGATCAGCCTCTTGAATTGCATGGCTGAGAGGAGAGGTGGCATGTTGGGTGAGGCCATGCCCTGCAGGACAATGTCAGGGCCAACACGGACAGTGCGGCCTTTCCAGTCGACGACTGGAGTCGGCTCGGCACGAGCAAGCCAGCTCATGCCGAGGATGGCATCGAACTTGGTGTCGATCACTTGGAACAACAGGACAGGATGGTACTTGGGATGGAGGGCCACTCGCAGGACCACTTGGTGTGTGCACTGCTGCACACGATCGTCTGCAAGCGCCACACTCATCGGCGACTTCTTCTTGGTTGCATGTATGTTGAGCTCCTGGAGCAAGCGTCTGCTGACAAAGTTGCAGCTTGCTCCAGAGTCCACCATCATTCGGACGGTGTGACCTTGGACGGTGGCAGGGAGGTACAGCAGGGACTCTTCATGGTCCTCCTGCACAGCCTCCTGCACCATGACTTGACTTGGGGGAACGGGCGACACTTGGTCTTGGTTGGCTTCATCACGGCCACTCGGACATTTTGGATAGGGTTCGGCCATTGCGGGGGCCTGCGGCGTCAGCACGCCATTGCACACGACGTCCACGGCTTGCGGACACATGTCGGAAGCATCCGACACACACGACTTGACAGGGGTGAGGGCACAGGCGGTCCTGTCCCTCAAGGGTTCTTGATTTTCTTTTTTGTTTTGGTTTTCAATTTTGGTTTTCTCTTCACGTTCGTGGAGAGGCAGGCGGCTTGCGCCACCATGCACCTCTCGCACGACGCACAACACTTGGTTTGTTTCTCCTTCGGGGGAGGGGGCGAGGTGAACTTCCTCTGGAGACGCGTGGACTGCATTGAGCAATCCACGGCGTTGGTCTCCTACTAGGGCTCCAGAGCCACCTAGTAGGGTCGGCCGTTTCCCGACTTCATGGGGCACTCCTTGGCCTGGTGTCCCGGTCGGTGACAGAAGAAGCAGGAACCATGGCGGAGGTCCTCCTGCTTCTGTCTGTCCTTGGGGGAGACAGTGGCAGCTTGCTGGAACCGGGAGCGGGGAGGGCCACGAGCCTCCATGGCGTTGACGTCAACGTCCATGGGCTCAGGCATGGGTCTTGCGGGCGGGGCCGGGCGAGGCGGACGGGCTGGGACGTGATGAGACCGATGGCCGCCTGCCAGCTGCGGGTAGAACTGGCGGCCATGGTACTGGACGTTGTCGAGGTTCTCGGCAACGTCCATCATCACGTCCAGGGACTTGCGGGCATCAGGGTTGCTGGCGATGTACTCTCTGATCTTGGGCTTGAGGCCCTTCTGGAAGAGGTACATCGCATCAGCAGAGCCCAGCTCCTCAATCTGGGAGGAGAGGTCTTCAAACTCCTCGATGTAGCGGGTCACAGAACCACGCTGCACGAGAGAGTATAGCTTGTCACGGGCAATGAGTTCAGCATTGGGGCTGCCGAAGCGGCGACGGAGGCGGTCCTTGAAGTCGTCAAACACACCTTCGCTCTGCTCGTCGAACCCTTGGCGGCGGTACCAACGGTACGCCTGGTCCTTTAAGCAGAGCTTGGCGGCGACGATGTGGTGGGTGGGGGCGACTTGGGCAGCATCGAGGTAGTCCTCGAGTTGCTGCAGCCAGTCCTCCACCGAGGAGGAGCGGCTCTTCCCAGTAAACACTGGGGCACGGAAGGTCTTGAGGAAGGCTTCCGGAAGTGGGCGGGGGTTGCTCATGGCAGGGGCAGGCTCCAGGGACAGAGAGGAGAGTCGGTCGGCAAGAGAGGCGGGATCCAGCTTGAGGATCTAGAAAGAGGACAAACAGGACGAAAACAAGACGAGGATTTCCGATGCTACCATGTAACGTCCACTACTGGGACGTTGGGGCAAGACGGGGAGGGAGGGGGTACAAGACAAGACAGGACGGGGCAGAACAGGGCGGTGCTAGGCTACTCTAGCGGACGGGTGAGCTCGGGGAGCACTTACGTTTATTCACGATAAAACCGAACTCCAGACAAACGGGGGGAACGGGGGCAACCCGCAGGTATACCCTGCGGTGGCCTGCCTGCGGTGCGTGAAAACGCAAAGCGCAGCACAGGTCACGACCCACTGCGCCGCGCAGTACGCGCAGTACGCGCAGCACAGCGTCGGAGATACCATCTCCTACAGTGGTGGCAAGGATTTCAAGATCTCTGGTGAACGCGCTCGTTCCAAAGCTGAAGCAAACCCCACCAAGAAGGCCACCCAGGAACCCAGTGATTGCGGCTGCAAGATCATGAAACCAGAGACAGGTGACTTTTGTGGTGATTCTGTTGTCGAAGGCACTGCATACTGCACTGATCATCTCAAGAAGCAGTTCCACGTGGAGATCAAGGGCAAGTTCCCCTTTGGAATGCGCATGTACGCCACAGGGCCAAGTTCCAGGATTGCATTTGAGAAGGACGCTGTCATCATCCACTGCGACAACCAAGGTATCTGTGCTCGTCTGGGACTCGGTGGCGCAGCCCTTGACGATTGGGACCCAAGCTTTTGCACGTCTAGCATGGATGTTCTCATTCGACAGAGCAGCGACAAGGATGAAATCAATGCTCGCTACGTGAACTGGAAGAGCGAAAATGAACTGGTTCTCAAGGCCACCAAGACCATTTACGGTGGCGATGAGATCGTGGCCGACTTCACCGAGCTGATCGACCTGGCCGACGAGGACGACAAAGTGTCACGCACCCTGCTCACGAGTGACGTTTTCATTCTGCTCGATGGTCCAGCCATCTTTGGAGACGACCCCAGAGAAATGGAGAAAGTTGGCGCTGTATTTGAAAAACTCATCAAGAAACACAAGCATGTCTTTGTACAATTGGGTCATGACATTGGAGCAAATGACATGAGGGATCTTCTGCGCGAAGCAGGTCACAAATTCAAAATTCTCAATCTCGACGATCACCCCTATTTGTATCGTTACATTCTGGACACGTATGGCGATGCATCTGGGGTGCTGTTCATTGATGGGAAACCACAAAACATGGCAGAGCTCTGGGTGAGCACAAATGCAAAGCTCGATGGCTCACAGAAGAAGAGCAAGAGTGGCAAAAACGGGGGGCGTCATCCCAAAAGCAAAACCAGGAACTCTGTGGGTGGCTCTCGTTTCAGAGGACGCCATCATAGTCGTCGGAAGACTCGTCAATATCGAGCAAGCCGGCGTTGAGTTCGTTGCTGGCATCGAAGCGAATGTGCTGCGCACTCGGGGGAGGGTTGCGGATGATCCGGGTGGTGCGGCGAACGACGACTCGCGAGGGATTATCATGGGTCGTGGTCGTGGTTGTGGTTGTCGTGTTGGCAGGGACACTGTTTGTAGGAGCGACGGCAGTGAACGGCGCCAATATATCGAGCTGCGGGGACATGTAGCTGTCAAAGGTCAGTGCAAGCGTGCTCGTGGTTGGAGGTGACTGGGAAGTCGCAGGCATGCCCGGCGTGGTAGCAGTTCCGGTTCCGTCACCGGCTCCGGTTGTAGTCACAGTTGTAGGGGGAGAGTTAGCGACTCGGCTCAGGACTGTGCTGAAGATCCTCATGACGTCGGCGGACTGATCCGCACCGATATCGATACCAACATGGACGGTACGATCACCAGACATGCACTGGAGCCAATTGTACAGCATATCGATATCATTCGAGGTGACCGCATGACCACGCTCCATCGGAGTGAGATGCATCAGGCCAGAATTGAGACTCAAGGTGACCAAATCCAACATCAGTCGCACAAGGGCAGGTGAGTGAGCCAGTGGATCGGTAGTGTTCATCCAACTCATCTCACGGGTCATATCCCGGAGCATCTCGATGTTTCGCATGCAGACACGGAGGCGGTTGTAGAGATGCTTGCGTGTGCGATGCCAGGCGCGGTACATCTGGGTGTCGTTGTAGAAGCTGGTTCTGCAAATGACACACTTGTACGAGCCCTCGACCAGGACTTTGTAGCATGGGCGGCACACGAAATGGGTGCAGCCAGCGAATTGGTTGACGGACGTGACATCCCTCATACAGATCGGGCAGGACTGGGCGGTTTCAAGCTTGACCTCTGGCATCGTGAATGCGTGTTTCGTTGTCGGACCCACGCGAGTTCTACAGATATATAGTATTTTTTCCTTTAGAGTTTTTCTCCAACACTGTCGAGGAGACAGCCAGCATACTGCCCGTACCACTCCGACAGAGATTTGCGCCCAATGGCCACACCGGGTTGACTCTTGCGCGGCCACGAACACCTCTTGGCAACCATCGAACAACTTGTACCCACCCTGGTCTTCGATGCCAGAGTATCGGACGGCTTACCATGGCCACTTGACACACCCCCGCGAAGCTGTGACATCAATCTTTTCTTTCCGGACACTGGTCGCCCTTTCTTACTACTCAAAGACCCTTTCGATGGTCGCGTTCTGGTTTTACGCACATGGGAGTGTGTACTGCCGCCTTTTCGGGTCTTGGAGACCTGTGTCTTGCGGCGCTGCTGCTTGGTCTTGCTCTTCTTGTTGGTGGATCCGGTGTTCTTTCGTACAGTGAGTCTCATTGTTTCACAGGTTGTACTGCCTTTGGTTGCTCAAAATTTTCTGCCAACGTCGTTGATGTTGTCAAAGAAAAGCTCGCGGAAGGTGGATATATCGTCGTCGTATATGATCTTATGGTTGATTTCATTCAGAGACGCCCCCATCAAGCAGACCTGCAGGACAAAATAGATTGCATAGACGCCACACTCACTGTCACCAGATTGATGAGCGGTGGTGTTGTATCGACATATACCACAGTGTTGATCGATGAACTCCTGTATGAAGCGATGGCGCCGGTATTTTGGATACTGGCTGGGGAGCTTTCCCGTCGAATCGAAAAACTCACCGTACCACAGCTGCTTTCGCTTGCTATACTGGATCACGAGGGCAACCCAGTGCTCACCTGGCTTGTCTGTCGGGTCGGTGTTGAACACAATCGCATTCTTGCGGGTGGGGTCGGGGTTGAATTTCAGCAACCCAAGCGCAAACCAGTCACATGGCAGTGCCCCCCAATACTTGAAATTTCCCAACTCGGCGTACTGCTTCAATACGTTGTCTATGTGCATCGTCCAGAGCCAGCTCTTGGGCGGTGCAGGACGAAAGACGGTCTTTTGCATCTTGCGGAGCATTCGCTTTTCTTCCTGCGCGAGCACAAGTTGCGGATAGAGTTGCAGTGCGCGCCGGAGCCAATATCGTTGATCCTTGTCGGGAAAGGTTTCTTGCAGCTTGGCGATCGCATCGGAGCGCGTTCGAAAGCGGTCATGTCCTTCGTTGAAGATTCGTAGAAGCAATTGGAGCTGCTCGTCCGAATAGCAGCTATATTGGTCACCATTGGATGTCGGGGCACAGCTCGAGCATATGGCGAAATCTGGCACGATGGTCTCGTCGGCAGTGGTGTCGTGCTCAAACAGAGTGTCTTCGTCGGTCATTGATGCGGTAGGCTGGAGAGAAGCTGCGAAAAAAACGCAGTAAGGACATTTTTCTAGAGCATGGGTATACACTACCCTTCCAGTCTCTGGATTCAGCATGTCGTTCCCCGTGTGTCGCTGGCTTCTGCTTCTCCCCGAAATCGTCCAGGCACATGGTGTCTGCCCTCTGCTCGTGTAGGAGATGGTATCTCCGACGCTGTGCTGCGCGTACTGCGCGTACTGCGCGGCGCAGTGGGTCGTGACCTGTGCTGCGCTTTGCGTTTTCACGCACCGCAGGCAGGCCACCGCAGGGTATACCTGCGGGTTGCCCCCGTTCCCCCCGTTTGTCTGGAGTTCGGTTTTATCGTGAATAAACGTAAGTGCTCCCCGAGCTCACCCGTCCGCTAGAGTAGCCTAGCACCGCCCTGTTCTGCCCCGTCCTGTCTTGTCTTGTACCCCCTCCCTCCCCGTCTTGCCCCAACGTCCCAGTAGTGGACGTTACATGGTAGCATCGGAAATCCTCGTCTTGTTTTCGTCCTGTTTGTCCTCTTTCTAGATCCTCAAGCTGGATCCCGCCTCTCTTGCCGACCGACTCTCCTCTCTGTCCCTGGAGCCTGCCCCTGCCATGAGCAACCCCCGCCCACTTCCGGAAGCCTTCCTCAAGACCTTCCGTGCCCCAGTGTTTACTGGGAAGAGCCGCTCCTCCTCGGTGGAGGACTGGCTGCAGCAACTCGAGGACTACCTCGATGCTGCCCAAGTCGCCCCCACCCACCACATCGTCGCCGCCAAGCTCTGCTTAAAGGACCAGGCGTACCGTTGGTACCGCCGCCAAGGGTTCGACGAGCAGAGCGAAGGTGTGTTTGACGACTTCAAGGACCGCCTCCGTCGCCGCTTCGGCAGCCCCAATGCTGAACTCATTGCCCGTGACAAGCTATACTCTCTCGTGCAGCGTGGTTCTGTGACCCGCTACATCGAGGAGTTTGAAGACCTCTCCTCCCAGATTGAGGAGCTGGGCTCTGCTGATGCGATGTACCTCTTCCAGAAGGGCCTCAAGCCCAAGATCAGAGAGTACATCGCCAGCAACCCTGATGCCCGCAAGTCCCTGGACGTGATGATGGACGTTGCCGAGAACCTCGACAACGTCCAGTACCATGGCCGCCAGTTCTACCCGCAGCTGGCAGGCGGCCATCGGTCTCATCACGTCCCAGCCCGTCCGCCTCGCCCGGCCCCGCCCGCAAGACCCATGCCTGAGCCCATGGACGTTGACGTCAACGCCATGGAGGCTCGTGGCCCTCCCCGCTCCCGGTTCCAGCAAGCTGCCACTGTCTCCCCCAAGGACAGACAGAAGCAGGAGGACCTCCGCCATGGTTCCTGCTTCTTCTGTCACCGACCGGGACACCAGGCCAAGGAGTGCCCCATGAAGTCGGGAAACGGCCGACCCTACTAGGTGGCTCTGGAGCCCTAGTAGGAGACCAACGCCGTGGATTGCTCAATGCAGTCCACGCGTCTCCAGAGGAAGTTCACCTCGCCCCCTCCCCCGAAGGAGAAACAAACCAAGTGTTGTGCGTCGTGCGAGAGGTGCATGGTGGCGCAAGCCGCCTGCCTCTCCACGAACGTGAAGAGAAAACCAAAATTGAAAACCAAAACAAAAAAGAAAATCAAGAACCCTTGAGGGACAGGACCGCCTGTGCCCTCACCCCTGTCAAGTCGTGTGTGTCGGATGCTTCCGACATGTGTCCGCAAGCCGTGGACGTCGTGTGCAATGGCGTGCTGACGCCGCAGGCCCCCGCAATGGCCGAACCCTATCCAAAATGTCCGAGTGGCCGTGATGAAGCCAACCAAGACCAAGTGTCGCCCGTTCCCCCAAGTCAAGTCATGGTGCAGGAGGCTGTGCAGGAGGACCATGAAGAGTCCCTGCTGTACCTCCCTGCCACCGTCCAAGGTCACACCGTCCGAATGATGGTGGACTCTGGAGCAAGCTGCAACTTTGTCAGCAGACGCTTGCTCCAGGAGCTCAACATACATGCAACCAAGAAGAAGTCGCCGATGAGTGTGGCGCTTGCAGACGATCGTGTGCAGCAGTGCACACACCAAGTGGTCCTGCGAGTGGCCCTCCATCCCAAGTACCATCCTGTCCTGTTGTTCCAAGTGATCGACACCAAGTTCGATGCCATCCTCGGCATGAGCTGGCTTGCTCGTGCCGAGCCGACTCCAGTCGTCGACTGGAAAGGCCGCACTGTCCGTGTTGGCCCTGACATTGTCCTGCAGGGCATGGCCTCACCCAACATGCCACCTCTCCTCTCAGCCATGCAATTCAAGAGGCTGATCAAGAAGGACACGTCGTTCCTCTGTGTCGTGCGTGAGGTCGACGACACCGACCAAGCCGGTCCCGGTCCCCCGCCTGTGGTGACCAAGCTGCTCGACGAGTACAAGGACGTATTCCCCGACCAGTTGCCACAATGCCTGCCACCCCAACGCACCGTCGATCATCGCATCGACATCGAACCAGGCTCGTCGCCTCCGTCAAGACCGACGTACCAACTGTCGCTGACGGAGATGGACGAACTCAAGCGCCAGTTGGATGACCTCCTCGCCCATGGGTTCATCCGCCCGAGCCAGTCACCGTATGGTGCACCAGTGCTCTTTGTCAAGAAGAAAGAAGGTGATCTCAGGATGTGCGTCGACTATCGCGCACTAAACAAACAGACCATCAAGAACACCTACCCGTTGCCCAGGATCGACGAGTTGATGGATCGTCTGAGTGGAGCAAAGGTCTTTAGCAAGATAGACCTCCGCTCAGGCTACCATCAGATCCGCATCCACGAGGATGATGTCCACAAGACCGCCTTCAGGACTCGCTACGGACTGTACGAGTTCCTAGTGCTGCCGTTCGGATTGACGAACGCACCTGCCACGTTCATGCAGCTGATGAACGATGTGTTCCGCCAAGAGCTCGACAACTCTGTCATCGTGTACCTGGATGATATCCTTGTGTACAGCAAGGATGAAGCGACCCATGAAGGTCATGTCGCCCGCGTGCTGGCCAAGCTACGCGAGCACAAGTTGTATGCCAAACTGTCCAAGTGTGAGTTCTTCAAGAATCAAGTCCCGTTCCTGGGACACGTTGTCTCAGGAAGAGGAATCGAAGTCGACCCCGCCAAGGTCAAGTCTGTGGTCGAGTGGCCGCCGCTCGCATGCGTCTCTGACGTGCAGTCGTTTCTCGGTCTCGTCAACTACTACCGCCGATTCATCCCCGATCTGGCGCGCACTGCCGGTCCACTCACAGACCTACTCCGCAAAGAGTGCCCCTTCGTGTGGGACCACCCACAACGCCAAGCGTTCGAGACCCTCAAGCACGCCTTGACGAACGCTCCTGTCCTCGCTGTGTTCGACCCGAACACGGATGTCTCCGTGCACACCGACGCCTCCGACTTTGCGGTGGGAGCTGTTTTGATGCAGGAGGGAAGGCCCGTTGCCTTCGAGTCGCGCAAACTGTCCCAACACGAGATCAACTATCCCGTGCACGAGAAGGAGCAGCTTGCGATCATCTACGCGCTGCAGAAGTTCCGAGTGTACCTCCACGGTACCGCCAAGCCCTTCAAGATTGTGACGGACCACCAGTCACTGCGTTACCTCGACACCAAGAAGAACCTGAGCCGACGCCAAGCGCGATGGATGGAGTTCCTCGCCGAGTACAACTACGAGGTTGTATACCAGAAAGGCAAACTCAATGTGGTGCCTGACGCACTGTCCCGACGCCCCGACTACCAATTGGCGTCACTGTACGAGTCGACTGTCAGTGTCGACAACACGATGCTGGATGTTGTCCGAGACAACATCGCCAACGACAAACAGTTCGGAGAACTGTTCCGAAAGGTGTCTAAGCTCCCCAAGGACGACGAATCATCCGAGTACACAGTGCGTGATGGCCTGCTCCTCCTGAAGAAGGACAGCCGTGTCTGTGTGCCGGACATTCCGTCGTTGAAGACCAAGTTGCTCCAAGAGGTCCACGACTCGCCCCTCGCTGGACACTTTGGAGTCGAGAAGACATACGACCGACTGGCCAAAGTCGCATACTGGCCTGGAATGAAGCGCACCGTCGAGAAGTACATCGAGTCCTGCCATACCTGCAAGATGGTCAAGTCACGCACGACCCGAGAGCAAGGATTGCTGCAACCCCTGCCTGTTCCCGACCGCCCCTGGACCAGCATGTCCATGGATCTCATCACGCATCTACCGACGACCAAGTTGGACCACGATGCAATCGCTGTCTTTGTCGACAGGTTCAGCAAGATGGCACACTTTGTGCCGTGCCAGACGACATGCTCCGCGCCTGACCTTGCACTGCTGTTCTTCAAGCATGTGTTCAAGCACCACGGCCTCCCAAAGTCCATCGTCAGTGATCGAGACCCCCGATTCACCTCCTTGTTTTGGACAAGTCTGTTCGACCATCTCGGCACCAAGCTGAACATGTCAACCTCGCACCACCAACAAACGGATGGACAGTCCGAGCGGACGATCCGCACCCTCGAGCAATACCTGAGGACATACGCCTCGACCAGCCAAGACGACTGGGACATACAGCTGAGTCATGCAGAGTTTGCATACAACACCGCCAAGTCGAGCACAACTGGCTTGAGCCCCTTTGAGGCGCTCTACGGATTCCAGCCTGATGTTCCCACCTCCTTGACACTGACCGAGTCCACGGCTGGATTGCCTCCCAAACCAAGTGCCTTTGTCAAAGATCATCAAGTCCGACACAAGATGATCGCCGACGCGCTCACGGATGCGCAACAAGTGATGGCGAAGTACTACGACCGCCGACACCAGGATGTCTCCTTTGAAGTTGGAGACCTTGTCTACCTGGACGCCGACAACATCAAGGTCCCCGAAGCCCAGTCAAAGAAGTTGTTGCCCAAGTACCGAGGACCGTTCAAGATAGCGGCCCGACCCAGTCCCCTCAACTACCTGTTGGACTTGCCACCTGGAAGCAAGCTCCATCCTGTCTTCCATGTGTCCAAGCTGCGTCGCCACACGACCCGCAGTCCAGCACAGTTCCCCGACGCCGACGAAGGTGTCCCGGACGACGCACCACTGGAAGACGACCTCGGACAATACTATACTCAAGAATATGAAGTCGAAAGGATCGTGAGGCACAAGAAAGTGGCTGATGGGTCACTTCGGTTTTATGTCAAGTGGGTTGGTTACCCACACTCGGGCAACACATGGCAAACACTGGAGGACTTGTCCCATGCACCCGAGGAGCTGAGTAAATACGGTAAACACCTCGAGGAGCCCCAAATAAAGAGCACACGCAGGGCTCCTCGCAGGAAGCCTTCTTAAGTGTGGGAGTGTAGGAGATGGTATCTCCGACGCTGTGCTGCGCGTACTGCGCGTACTGCGCGGCGCAGTGGGTCGTGACCTGTGCTGCGCTTTGCGTTTTCACGCACCGCAGGCAGGCCACCGCAGGGTATACCTGCGGGTTGCCCCCGTTCCCCCCGTTTGTCTGGAGTTCGGTTTTATCGTGAATAAACGTAAGTGCTCCCCGAGCTCACCCGTCCGCTAGAGTAGCCTAGCACCGCCCTGTTCTGCCCCGTCCTGTCTTGTCTTGTACCCCCTCCCTCCCCGTCTTGCCCCAACGTCCCAGTAGTGGACGTTACATGGTAGCATCGGAAATCCTCGTCTTGTTTTCGTCCTGTTTGTCCTCTTTCTAGATCCTCAAGCTGGATCCCGCCTCTCTTGCCGACCGACTCTCCTCTCTGTCCCTGGAGCCTGCCCCTGCCATGAGCAACCCCCGCCCACTTCCGGAAGCCTTCCTCAAGACCTTCCGTGCCCCAGTGTTTACTGGGAAGAGCCGCTCCTCCTCGGTGGAGGACTGGCTGCAGCAACTCGAGGACTACCTCGATGCTGCCCAAGTCGCCCCCACCCACCACATCGTCGCCGCCAAGCTCTGCTTAAAGGACCAGGCGTACCGTTGGTACCGCCGCCAAGGGTTCGACGAGCAGAGCGAAGGTGTGTTTGACGACTTCAAGGACCGCCTCCGTCGCCGCTTCGGCAGCCCCAATGCTGAACTCATTGCCCGTGACAAGCTATACTCTCTCGTGCAGCGTGGTTCTGTGACCCGCTACATCGAGGAGTTTGAAGACCTCTCCTCCCAGATTGAGGAGCTGGGCTCTGCTGATGCGATGTACCTCTTCCAGAAGGGCCTCAAGCCCAAGATCAGAGAGTACATCGCCAGCAACCCTGATGCCCGCAAGTCCCTGGACGTGATGATGGACGTTGCCGAGAACCTCGACAACGTCCAGTACCATGGCCGCCAGTTCTACCCGCAGCTGGCAGGCGGCCATCGGTCTCATCACGTCCCAGCCCGTCCGCCTCGCCCGGCCCCGCCCGCAAGACCCATGCCTGAGCCCATGGACGTTGACGTCAACGCCATGGAGGCTCGTGGCCCTCCCCGCTCCCGGTTCCAGCAAGCTGCCACTGTCTCCCCCAAGGACAGACAGAAGCAGGAGGACCTCCGCCATGGTTCCTGCTTCTTCTGTCACCGACCGGGACACCAGGCCAAGGAGTGCCCCATGAAGTCGGGAAACGGCCGACCCTACTAGGTGGCTCTGGAGCCCTAGTAGGAGACCAACGCCGTGGATTGCTCAATGCAGTCCACGCGTCTCCAGAGGAAGTTCACCTCGCCCCCTCCCCCGAAGGAGAAACAAACCAAGTGTTGTGCGTCGTGCGAGAGGTGCATGGTGGCGCAAGCCGCCTGCCTCTCCACGAACGTGAAGAGAAAACCAAAATTGAAAACCAAAACAAAAAAGAAAATCAAGAACCCTTGAGGGACAGGACCGCCTGTGCCCTCACCCCTGTCAAGTCGTGTGTGTCGGATGCTTCCGACATGTGTCCGCAAGCCGTGGACGTCGTGTGCAATGGCGTGCTGACGCCGCAGGCCCCCGCAATGGCCGAACCCTATCCAAAATGTCCGAGTGGCCGTGATGAAGCCAACCAAGACCAAGTGTCGCCCGTTCCCCCAAGTCAAGTCATGGTGCAGGAGGCTGTGCAGGAGGACCATGAAGAGTCCCCTGCTGTACCTCCCTGCCACCGTCCAAGGTCACACCGTCCGAATGATGGTGGACTCTGGAGGCAAGCTGCAACTTTGTCAGCAGACGCTTGCTCCAGGAGCTCAACATACATGCAACCAAGAAGAAGTCGCCGATGAGTGTGGCGCTTGCAGACGATCGTGTGCAGCAGTGCACACACCAAGTGGTCCTGCGAGTGGCCCTCCATCCCAAGTACCATCCTGTCCTGTTGTTCCAAGTGATCGACACCAAGTTCGATGCCATCCTCGCATGAGCTGGCTTGCTCGTGCCGAGCCGACTCCAGTCGTCGACTGGAAGGCGCACTGTCCGTGTTGGCCCTGACATTGTCCTGCAGGGCATGGCCTCACCCAACATGCCACCTCTCCTCTCAGCCATGCAATTCAAGAGGCTGATCAAGAAGGACACGTCGT
>NW_026516528.1:0-26320 GCF_025602895.1 Polychytrium aggregatum | reverse complement strand
TTTCCTGCCAAAACACTCGTCCGAATCGCCCGTTGCCGATCATCGACTCGGCCATGGAGATCCAGCCAGGAATCTACTTCACCCCGCGGCCATCGGGGCCCACGACCGACCCTCAACAAGATCGCAGCTCGGCGCTCTATTCGCTGCCAGAAGCGGTCGCAGACGATCTCGCTTATCTGCACAACGAGCGTGAGCGGCTGAAGCGTTCGGTGGCCTTTCTTTTCAAGTCGAACGAGGAGATGCGGGAAGCAGACGAGACCGACCCAGATTTCTTGGAGGTTTGAGCTCTCTGTGGCCAGAGGAAGGAGGGGCGATGCGGACTGGCCTTACAATCTGCGATTGTGCAAGCCGTTGTCTGCATTCCCATGCCGATGATCGGATGGGGTGTACGATCGATGGTACGCCGGCTCACGCATCGAAACAACATCTCTGTCCCTATTGCGCCAATGCTCACCATAGGCCATCTCGGAGAATATTGCTGTCATTGACCGTCAGAGCAAGGCAATCAAAGCCATCGAGCTCAAGATCATGCAGCTATCGGGGCCCCATCGATCTGAAGACTGCCTCGGCGAGATCGTTGGGCCTGCTGTCCGTTCCTCTGCCCCCGCTCCCCCAGAGTCTGTGCCTCCAACGTCCTCGCTAGGTGCAGAAGTCAATGCAGCGCCCACTCGGATCGACTCAAGCGATGGAGTCTTTTTGTGAGACTGAATTGGCGTTGCTGGGTTGCGATGTTCACAGAGGGCAAAGACTGGAGGCACATCTTGCCCTGCTTCCAAGGGTAGATAGTCATTATGAGTATATTGCCGTGCACATCCCAAATGCTAGCTGGTGGGTGACGAAACAGGATGCCCCGTTTTCATTTGCTTGCGCTGGGCAATGCCACTTCTTCAGAGGAAAGCAAAGAGCTCGACGCTGTGGGTCTCGAAGAATCGGGCATTTGAACCGGTGAGAGGGTCGTTGCCGAAGGTCATGCACGGGCCAGTGCTTCCCCTTTGAAGGGTCTCGTCCAAATACAATCCAATTTCGCCCCTGCGTTAGGCGATCAAACAACGGATGGGGCGGATGAGCATGGGAATGTGGCACGGCGATGCCCACACACACGACCAGCCTGTTACGACCATGGCCAGCCTGTTACGACCATGGCCAGCCTGTTACGACCATGGCCAGCCTGTTACGACCACGGCCAGCCTGTCACGACCATGGCCAGCCTGTTACGATCATGGCCAGCAATCCGGGATGTGCATGTTATGGGTGGATCGCACGGCAACATCCTTACCCGCCAGCCCCGATGGATAGATCCTTGCGAGTGGCCATGATGAACATGGATGCCTGGCTCTGGACAATCTCTCGCTCGATAGCGTCCATGAACTCTATATCCCGACCGACCCAAGGATACATCTTGGCTCGTGGCTCCAGCATAAACAGAAACGACTCGCCTATGGGTGATCAGACAAGTGACAGCGGGATGAGAGTCATACAGCCAGCCACAGAAGATCTTGTCGTCGAAAGAGCTATTTCAAACGCAACCATCAACACCGCGAAGCAAAAATTGCCATCGCGGATGCATGCCAAGCTCGGCCATTGGGCCAAGGGTCGAGACATGAAGACAACCCAAGGACTCTGGCTCAAACCTACCGTTTCCAGAAAATCTTCCCTGTTGGTCGTGGGAGGTAGGCCACTCTGACGAAATGTAGGCTCCAAAGATCTCGCCGGTTGAGGTCTTGACGACAAGGAGAGTGGGCTTGATGTCACTGGCACTATGAAACAGGGTGGATATATGATAGCCATGGCGTGATGTCGTAAAGAGCAGCTCGACATCCACAACCCGCTGCGCTGGAGGAATCCACGACCACACTGCAATCCAGTGGTCTTCATCCAGAATGCTGCTCGTTTCCTTGAGGCGCGGAGTAGCCCGCTGATACTTGTACTGTATCTCATGCAAGTCGTCCGATATGCTGATTGCTGTAAGGCTCCGGTGGTGGACAAGCATTTTGGTGATGTTCGCCCGATCAAACTTGACCATCCAAGCCTCTTCGGCTACCTCGTTGGCCGAACAGAGGATGTTGTGCGGCGTCAGAAAGGCCAGCACCTGCTGAGAAGTCTGCGCTTCCATAATCTGGCCCTGGTAAATTTTGAGCAGGGCGGCGCAGAACCGAAAGAGCGGCTTGTAGCCCTCGACCAGGAAGTCATCCAAGAGCCGCCACAGGATCGGTTGAGGCAGAACATCAGCGAGCATATCCGATAGCCACGAGCTCCAAATGGGGCTCTCGTCTCTCTCTTGTAGCTCGACTAACTTGGCGTGAACCTTGGGCAGGCACTTGTAGAGCATGTTCCCAAAAGCCCGTGACATGAGTTTGACCTCCTTTCGATATGTCGGGAAAAACTCCCATCGATCCGAGACGCCTTTCCGCGCCGTCACGAGAGTCTCTCCGAGCGATTTGCGCACTATGCACACCATGGCGCCGAGGGCATCGTCGGCAGAGTTCATGTGGTGACAAAGCATGGCCGTCAGCGCCGGCACGAACGGACAGTATTCTAGATTCGGAAAGTCGTAGGCCAGGATGCAAAGGATGTGTTCCATCTGAGTGCGTCCAGCGTTGTTCAGGCTCAACTTGTACCGAAACGAGCGGCCGCCAAAGGTCGGTGCGATCGGATTGTCGGTCATGGCTCCTTCGCCGTACACCCGCATTTTTGCAATCTCAAAGTTCCGGTCATGCTCTGGATCAAGTACCCGGAGGAATATCATCAGCAGTGAGGGAAATGGACAGGACTTGCCACAGGCACGCGCCCATCCGGCTATGGGAACGAGCTTGCATCTCTGGATCTAGATATGGGTCTGGATCTGGATATGGGTCTGGATATGGATCTGGATGAAGCAGCTATGCAGAGGCAGGGGGGAGGGCTGTCAGGGGAAGAGACTGTTTCACCTGAAATGTACTTACCATCGAGCTCGCCGAGCTTCAGTAGCTTTGCATAGACATGGCCTATGGACGAGAATGTTCAGACGCTGCCGTAATCGATTCGAAGCCCTGGCTCACCAAGCTGCAGCATAGGGGCAGCTATGTACGCATGGCTCAGGCGGCTACCTCGCAGCGAGTCCGGGATTCCTCTCCGCACCATCTTCTTGAGCTTGGTGTCGCCGAGGTTGTCGCTCCGATAGAGTCGCTCGAGTTTCTGGTCGTCCCATTCAGCTTCCCAGCCCTGGCGACACGAGAAAGCACGCCAGTGAGCTTGCTGCTAAGGCCGAGCCGTATCAGTCATTGCACATGTGCTCTGGGAAACCGAGAGCCTCTTTGCTGATTGCAACGGTTGGGTCGTCAGCGGGAGAGGAGATAGCGAGCATTTACTGCAAATGGAGGATCGGCCTCGTAGGTTCTCAGGTTCACCCAGGCAGGGTTTGGCATTTCTCGTTGTTGATCAACTCTCAAACGCAAACCAACAGACTATTCAGGAAATGATCTTTGGATAGCTCAGACGTGGCAATTGCGGAATAGGGCTATCTATTCGGGTCTGTTTGGGTTTGGAGCGAGCAAAGAATCTCCGAAGCGGACAGTGGCCAGCTCCCCAAGGATAGGCATCGGCGAAGGGCCCGCTGTCGTCGGTGGGAATTGCTGGCGGGGAAGAGGCTCCGATCTCACAGTCTGACAGAGGATCAAAGCCATTGTTGGTTTTGTACATCAAAGTCCAATCAATCCTGTGGGGAAGGGGAGAGGCAAGCCGTGGCCGGCCAACGCCACTGCCATCGGCCTGGCGGCTGGATCTATGCTTCATCGTCGTCAAAGGATAGCAGCGCTTTGTTCTTGACCTGCTTGACACCCTTGAGTAGATCCTTCTTTTTTGCATCCATCTTCTTTTTCTTTTCCAGAATCTTGTTTGATTTGACCCCGAGGCTGGATGTTTTGGTCTCAGAGACCCTGCCGCCGGGCCTGGATGGATCACCGGCGGAGCCACCAGTACGCTGTGTCTCGCCCGGATCCGGCTTGTCCTCTCGCAGGGCCGCAAGAATGTCTTGACCAAGCTCACGCTCAACTTCGAGGTCCGTTATACCCTTCTCAAGCACGTACTGTGGCTTCTCATCCTCGGCGTCTGGGTATGCCGGGCCGTCATCGTCGGCGTCATCCTCCAAGGCTTGAGGGACCGGCTTGCTGTTTTTGGTTAGAATTCCGGTGGTCTCGGGTCTCAAAGACGCCTGGCCGTGCAGCTTTTTCAGAAAGTCTGGCACGTCTGCCTGGAAGGACAGGCTCTGTCTGTTTGGAGTGGTGAGGGCGAAGGCGGCGGGTTTAGCCCTTCGAGACGGCGGGCAAGCGCCAGCCCGAGATGCGACCGGGACAAGTGTCTTGCACACTGGGTGAACGATGCGCACCTGAAGTTGTAACTGGACTTGCTTTTATCGCTCATGGTTGCGGCACGGCAGTTGTCCAGGTTGCAGGCAGAATGTGGGTTGCTTGTTGGCTGGGCCCTGGCCCTGGCCGAGTCGGAGTTTCGCGCACGTGGTTTATGCCGGCGCGCAACGCCATTGGCCAGCACCGAGCAGCAAAATGAAATTCATTTGGGTGTGATTTTTTTCTGTTGTGGGGACTGTGGTGCGGGACGATACGAGATCGGCATCAGGCAACATCAAGCAACATCAAGCAGAACCAGGCAGAACCAGGCAGAGCCAGGCAGAACCAGGCAGCGTCAGAGCAAGACCGAGTGCTGCACGCCCGAGAGCCTGAACCAACAAGTAGCCCCCTCCTCGCACAGCACCGCATACCCACGGCATCCATGTCCGACGCCAAAGACAGCCGTCCCTCGTCTGGACGCAAATCCTTTGGATCGCAGCCAGAGGCGAGCCCCAAAGCCAAGGGCAGCCAACCCCCCAAACAGAAGAGGGATGTAAAGGCCCAGCCCAAGCCCAATCGACACCTTCAAGCGTCCAAGAAATACGATCGAAACCCAACGCCCCACGCCCTCCCGCTCAAGGTAGGGTTGGCCTAATTCGACGGGCTCCGTCGGCAACAGCGCTACAAAGAAAAGCAGGGTCGCCTGGAAGAGCATGAGGCATAATTCTCGATGTGAAATGCAGAGCCCTCATGCCGCGCATACGCCATGCATCTACTCACGCTGGCTGTACGGAACTGCGAAGACCGGGCTGCAGCCAAGCTTGACTGGCTGGCCGACTGTCGCACTCTGCTGCAGATGCAGCGCTGTCCTGGCATGGCTTGCTGTACTTACGGGATGTCTTTTTGGGAACTGCCAGAATATCGAAGATCGCAAGCTGAAGGGTACGCTCAAGAAGACTTTCAAGCGATTCGAAGATGCGTCAATCAAAGCTGCTCAGTCCGAGCTGCTGCTGCCAGAGGAGGCTGGGTACGTGCACTATAGCCGAAGTCCGGTGACCCGATGCAAGCTTTGCGCGATCTGCTTGGTGCCCACAGCAATCGGCGTTTCAGGGAAGGACCCAGGTGGCCAAATTTGGTGTGCACCCCCCATGACGACCAAGTCGGCGGTGAGCTTCCTGGGCCCAACAAATCGTCACCATGCTTCGTTCTGATCATTGGAGCATCGCCATTCTCCCACAGCTACCTCGAGGCCGAAGGGATGGAGCGAACCTTCAAGTTCACACAGGACGAGATCTCCAAGCACGTAGACATCAACACCTCTGCAAAGGTACACGAAGCAATATTGGCTGTCTCTGTCAAGAGACCGTGTCTGTAGGCACGCTGTCGTCATAAACGAGCCGATGACCAAATTTCTAACCAATGTCTCGACACGCAGATGTTTGATTTGCAGCTCCCCGACTTTGGCCCCTATGCTATGGACTACACTCGCAACGGCCGACACATTTTAATCGGAGGCCGAAAAGGCCATGTGGCCACCTTTGATTGGAAAACAGGACGTCTTGGCTGCGAACTTCATTTGAAAGAAACCGTTCGGGACGTCAAGTGGCTTCACAACGAGACCATGTTTGCTGTGGCTCAGAAAAAGTACACATACATCTATGACAACACCGGCCTCGAAATCCACTGTCTGCGCAAGCACATCGACGTCAACAAGCTCGATTTCTTGCCGTACCACTTTCTATTGGTGTCGGTGGGAACCCCGGGCTGGATTCTGTATCAGGATACTTCGACTGGCAAGCTCGTGGCTGAATGGCGGACTAAGCTCGGGCCTTGCAATGCCCTGGCGCAAAATCCGTACAACGGAATCATGACTCTGGGTCACTCAAATGGCACTGTGACGATGTGGTCGCCGACGATGAGCGAACCTTTGGTCAAGATGCTGTGCCATAAGGGCCCGGTTCAAGCAATTGCAGTCGATCGCGGCGGATAGTGAGTATTTGTTTGCGAGCTGCCGATCTGGACTTTTGTGGAGCTGGGTTGCTGTGTTGGCGCTGTGGTCGCTAATCCTGGGTCAGGATAAGCCGATGCCGTTGCTTGTCTTGTGGCTGTTGTGGCTGTTCGCGTATGGTATCCAGGGCGAATCCCGGCAACCTATGGCCAAGTGTGGGTGTTGATCAACTAACTTGGACGCACTCACTCGCTGCTACTGCACCCTAGCTATATGGCCACCTCTGGCCTGGATGGACAAATGAAGATCTGGGATATTCGGACATACAAGTGCCTAAACGAGTATTTTACAGCCACGCCGGCATCCACACTCAGCATCAGTCAGAAGGGCTTGCTGGCTGTGGGCTACGGACCCAACATCCAAGTCTGGAAAGACGCCTTTATCACAAAGCAAAAGGCGCCGTACATGACCCACTTGATGCCAGGCTCGGTCGTCCAGGATCTCAACTTTTGCCCATATGAAGATGTGCTCGGTATCGGACACAGCAGGGGCATCTCGAGCATCGTCATTCCAGGATCAGGCGAGCCCAACTTTGACACCTTCGAAGCAAACCCCTACCAAACAAAGAAGCAGCGACAAGAGTCGGAAGTCCACAGCCTGCTGGACAAGCTCCAGCCCGAGACCATTGCCCTGAATCCCAACTTTGTCGGCGCCGTCGATCGCGCCCCCAAAGAGGTCATTGTGGAGGAGCAACGACTTGAGTACGAGGCCAACCATCCCCAGGAGAAGTTCCAGCCCAAACTGAAAAAGCGAGGCAAGTCGTCGTCCATGAGGCGGTACTTGCGCAAACAGACCAATGTGATTGATGGAAACAAGGTAAGCTGTGCGAAAGGAGCTGCCGATGCCAGCCCAGATATTCTGGAGCAACCCACACCGCCAAGCTAAGCTTGTCCCCAGCCTCTATACCGATTGGGTTGCTTTGGGCCATGTGCATTAGATGCTGAACTTTATAATTCTTCTCAGACGAAACTACGCGAGAGACTTGAGAAGGAAAAGCAAGAGCGCGCTGCCAATATCAAGCGACAGCGCGGCGAGGCCGAACCGGAAAAGTCATATGATCCGCTTGCCCGCTTTGCCAAGAAAGCCAAGATCTAGACCATGGCCAACGGCCAGACGCCTGTCTTCCGCGTTGCTGCCGTCAGACTTTATTGCTAGATCGGTGATTGGAAGCTGCGCGAAGCGCTGGAGGAGCTAGAATACAATCCCCACAGAATGAAGCACGACGTGTCCCTCTACTCTTGCTTTTGATCGTTGCTGTTATCGACTGGGTACGCACGCTCATCATTCACAACGACGATCCACAAACGGCCGTCCAGCCGCGGAAGCTCGACGGGGGGGGGGCTATGCATCTGAGCGGCTCGTTCATGGGCGGGCAAGAGGCTGTGGACTGATCCAACCGGAGACGACTGGCCTGAATCACCAATGAGGTGGCCAGTGTCCCATACGGTTCTCAATAAACGATGCAGCGCATCATCGACGACGAAGGGCTGGCTATTGATCTCCCCGTGCAACATCACTGCGTGGCGTATCCAAGCCGTTGGCTCCTAGCCAAATTACCCGGACCAACGACAGTGTTTTGATCGTCGACGATAACAGGGAGCAATCGCACAGCTGCGACTATCTAGCCACGAGAATTTGTTGGCGAGATCAGCGACCGCTACAGAGGATCATGATCTGGATCAAACCGACGGACATGTGGCTTCCTCACGTTGGTGCTTCTTCGTTTCTAGAAGGGATACCACCAGCGCAGTCCCCCTCCCTCCCACCACCATCGCCGCAGTATCATAGTATAGTCCCAAGCGGGAGCATGGTTGTGGCTGCATCAGAGGGACTCGTTTGTGAAGCGTGTGGATGGATTTGTTTGTTTGTTTGTTTGTTTGTTTTCTCTCCCTCAGACTATATCCAGCTGCTTCACAGCATCTCCGCCGCACCGGGCTCTATGAGAACTTGACCTTTTTACGAATTTCGGTGTTCCCTTGCACTTGCAGCGGTGTGTTTTCGGTATCTGGTAAGCTACTGAGCGCCGTATCGGTGGTTGTCGGCGGAACTGCACCAGCAGGCTCAACTTCAGGAAGGCTGTTTCCGGGAGCCGGATGCGCTCGATCGGGGGATTCTAGTGCGCCGTGCCCTCGTTTTGAGGCCGAAATCGCAGCAGTGTCGCTTGGTAAGCCGTCGTTTTGTCCCGGCTCAATGGATGAGGTGTTGATTGGACTTGGCGCTTTCTTGTGAACGTTAAAGACGAGCGAGCCCTTGCGCTTCGGAGTGATTCTTCGCTTGGACGATATCAGATCCTCCTCATCCGAGTCATCGTCATCTGGATAGTCAACCAGCTTGGGCGGGGCAACTACCGATGAACCTTCCTTCACAAACTCGATTTTGCGCAGGACAGACGGTGGCTTCGGGGCGTCAGCACTCTTTGGAACGAGCGAGCCGTTGTTACCACTACTGTCGGCCGTGCTTTCGAGGGCCTGTTCTGGTATCGAGGCATTGCCCTGGGCATCCGTATTCTCCGTATCATCGTCGTCATCGGTGTTGAAGTAAGCCTCATCGTCCTCTTGTTTCTCCCAGCCATCCCGTTTGAGGGTGCTCGGCGTGGTGGCGCTGGACAGAGCAGCCAGGGTAAATACAAAAGCACATTCGGTAAGCAAGCTGGCGCCACAGGCTCTGGATTCACTTGCGGAGTACCACAGCCATCCCAAGCTGACGGAATGCCTGTGCTCGACAGGTTGGCCGTCCAAAGCGGGACTCCTTTTGCCAGATCAACACCTTACCTGTCCTCGTCTGACTTTTGCACTTCTTGTAGCTGCTCGTATTTCTGCACAAGACTGGTGAAGGTAGAGACGTAGCCGACGTCGTCAAAGTATTTTCGGTAATTCTCGACCACGTGACAGATCAGAACCTTCATATTTTCCTGAGGACAGAGATCGACTGTGAGCCGATGATGCCTCCCCCCGCCAGAGGTCGCATATTGCTCATTCGAAAATCGTCGCAGCCACAGTCCGATGCGGGAGCCACACCTTTCGAATAAATTCAAACAGATCCAGGCATGCTGAATTCAGAAGATTGTAACGAGCCTTGGTTTCCACAAACGCTGTCAGGATGAGCTTGAAGGTCTCGGACGATACCATCGAGCGATTGTAGAAATCATCTTTCATCCCCACACAGGTTCGAAAGACTTTCAGCGCCGCTGTTGGTTGAGCGACAGGTGTGGCGAGGCATATATGTTAACCGATGGCCGATTGACCAGATCGCCGAACAGTGGGACGATCAAGCGACTCGATAACTCGACGAATAATGCCGTTGCCATAGCGTGATCAATGGGCTTTCATCGGACAGCAGCCAAGGCACTCTGACGCATTGCATAAAGCTGCATCCCGGCCATGGCCCCGCATGACAGCGATACATACACAGACGGATGTAGCTTTCCTTGGCCTTCAGAAGCTTTCCGACTTTGTCGAGAAGCTTGGAGCCCAGAATGTGGTATTTGCTCCGATAGGAATGGTTTTTGACAGCAAAGCAAATCAAGTCGCAAATGTGGTGACACAACGAGGACAGATTTTCACCCAGTTCAAAAAAGACCGTTTCATCGACTAGGATGATGTTGCCCGGATTAATATCGTGAGTTAGCCAGACCGTCCGGCTGCGCGTGGTGCACGAGCTAATGCGCCACAGAGAGTGCATGTTCGTATATGTGTCTCCTCGTCGCCGCGACAAGATCCGACGAGTCTACTATCATCACTTACTGGTCACCTTCGGCAAGCTGCTTGTGTCCAGGTCGCGGACCGGGGCAGTCAGCTTGGAAATATAGCTTTCGTAGAAAATCCCCAGGAACTCCTCGGCCTCTGCGCTTGGCGTTCCGCCTGCTCCTGTCACATTACGGACAGCCATCTCAAAGCCGCCGTTGGTTTCCGATCCGGCCGTGTCCAGGAGGACTTTGATGATCTCCGAGATCTGCATACGCAGTCCAGTGTCGGTCTCGCTGACAAACCGTTCGATGATGACGTCGATCAGAGGGCGCTGCTGAGATCGGACTTGTGCCAGACAAAACGAGCGAACCAGCGATGGGTCGTGATCGAGGATATTAGAGAGAATAGCTGTGGCTGCCAGCCGAACAGAGGTGTCATCGTGCCCAAGGGTATATTCGAATATCGAAAACAATCCGTGTTGCGCCAGGGATCTGGATGATGAAGTGCCAAAGCAGTCGAGCGCAGTCGGGTTAGAGCTTTCGAAGAAAACACAAGAAGCAGTCGCGGGTGCGCAATGCTCGTTTCCTCGATGACGATACCCCCCCCCCATACAAAGCGAGGAAGTAAAGGCGTGAAGGTGGCAAGTGAATCAGCGGCAGGTGTCACGATCCTATATGGGCAACAGAAGCCAGAGCTGCAAGCCCGGGAGCCACCAAGCCGCGAGAGCAACGGCTTGCACGCAATAGTATCCAACTCTGACCTGTAAAACGCATTTCTGCTGATCGGCTGAAGGGTCTTGGCGATTCCACAGAGTTCATGCAAGAACATGATGACTTCTTTCTTCTTGTCGGGCTCGTCTTCGCTGTTGAGGATGGCAAAGATTTTGTCGAGAAACTCGTCGTTTTGCAAAAAGTGCGAGACAATATCGATGTGGTTGAAGAAAATCATCGAGTTCAAGGTCGAAAAAGTCCCATCGTCCAGGAGCCGAGCAAGGGCAACGTCCTTGAGAAAGGTCACTCTGTATGTCTGGACGATCTTGCTTTCAATCTCGGGGTTGTTGATGGGGATGACTTGCTTGAACTTGGCGTCGTTGTTGAGATAGTCGCGGTAGCTCGCTTTGGAGTTCGGAAAGTCGCGATCGTCTGATTCGAACGATGGTTAAGTTGGCATTGCGCCCACAAACGAGCTTTATGTTAGGGACCCGATCGATAGCTATATACTTACACTCGAGAATTCCGATGACGTTCATGAATGCATCGTCGCTCAAGATGGTCTCATAAATATGGCTGTCGTTCAAGAAAACTAAAATCAAAGTGGGCACCGTATAGCACCACAGAGAGCGAGACCGGCTTATTAATGGAAATGCTCGCAACTGAGTCGGTGCCCTAAGGGAGATCTGCGCTTGCAGAGGGCTCAAGCACAGACGACGATGGGCAACAACAACCCCGCAAGGAGCCAAGATGCCTGAAGGCTTACTGATGATCCGGATGATAGATGAAAGTAAATAGAGGTCTTCGGTGTTTTCGAGATCCTCACAGTCGTTTAGTAGCGGGAGGAGTTTTTGAATGAATTGCTGGATGTCATGATGGAAAGTTGCGGATGTCAGGATCCAATGGCAATAGCAGCTCAGAGCTTCCAATAGCGCAGTCCGGATTGCGGCAGCTCGGAATCCTCATACCGATTCTGACAGTGATTGAGTAAGATACTCCTTTCCGTATGGTGTGCCGTTGTGCTGCAAGAGGAAAGACTCGATGACCTTGAGATTTCCCAAGGTGGGGTCGGGGAGAGACGTGGCGGCTATGTCCGAGTACGGCAAAGCAATATCGTTTCGAGGCAGATACGTGGTTGTGCCGACAAAAGTGCGAATGGAGGTTGAGCCAGATCCGCGCGACGGGATACGAAGCATCCCGACCATGAGAGTCATAGATAAGATCATGGAAGAGAGGGAGAAGATAAGCACAAACCAGAATCAAATCGACAAACGAACGAAAGAGAGACAGAGATAGAGTGAGACAGAGACAGAGAGACAGAGAGATAGAGAGAGACAGAGAGATAGAGAGAGACAGAGAAATCGCGGCTGTTTGTTGCTGCAAATCGACTCGGCTCGCACCGGCCATGTGCGCAAAAGTGTCGATGAATGCAAGCGGCAACCCCACCTGGCAATCTCTCCTGGGTTCTCTGAATATCCTCCAGCTCTTCCCATATATCTTGGCAACCTTGTGCCTCTTGGAAGCTCAAAGCATAGTCTTCGCCGCTTGGTTCGCTCCAGACAATCAGCGTATCTAGCACAGAGGATGGCACAGGCCGGTGAGAAGCGTGTCGGCCGAGGCTCTCTGGTGCGATGCGGATGTGCACGCTCATGTTCCGCCTCGACGAGGCAGGCCAAACAAGCAACCTTGCTGTCGCTGATAGACACCGCTGTCGGGGGATATCCTTGAGAGTAGAACCACGGACGCATCTTCTTCCGATTTGACCTGAAAACACATGCCATGCAGCTCCTGTGTTGTCGGCAGCAAAGAGGCGTCTCAGAATCAGTCTCGCAAGCCGGCAGACAAATGGCGTTTTGGGTACGGATCGTCGCCGCAGACGAACCCAACAGAGCAGCGAGTCTGCTGCGCGACGGCCGACCCTGCGTAGGACTGGCAGGCATATCGGCGAGACGAGGGCTGACCTGGTCAAGGACACAGGCCACATGGCCAGTGCCCTTGTCGATCCATTGACCCTCGGTATCAAGCTGGTAGACCTTGACTCTCTTGCGGGTGGGCAGCAGCGACGCTGGCGGAGGCGACGACGTTGAGGGTGCTTCGGGCGGCGGCGAGGATGACGATGAGGGCTGTGCAGCGGCCGATGGTGCGGTGTCCATCGTTTCGCAGCACGCAGGTTGACGAGATTGGCGAGATAGAGAAGCTGGTTCGGGCGGCAGGCCAGACAACACGGCAGTCGAGGGACTGGGCGATGGGGGTGGGGAGCGGAGAGTGTGCGATGGTGGCACCCCCGGGGCTGACGGCAAGAGATTCCAAGACAAACTCCTCGAGATCTCGAGAGGAAGAGCGGCAGCGCTCCGGGCCGCCAGGAGCCTGGGGGCTCTATGTGACACACGGCCGAGCACGTTGCCCGAACAAACAGCGAGAGCGCGGAGCAAGAGGGCCAGCGAGGACGGCCGAGGTGCTCCTTGCCGCACAGCACGGCCATGTCCAGCCGAGCAGGATATGCATGTTGCCCGTCCGGGCAGCCGTTTTGCAGAGCGGGCACCCGGGTCTCTGAGATCCCTCCCAAGGACCGGCAGAGAGGCCGCAGTCTCCACCCGCCTGTTCTCGCTTTCTGGCTGCTGTGCGGCATCGGTGCGCCGCAGTTTTGGATGTGGACAGGGTGAGTTGCGCTTACAGTCAATCCAATAAATACACTATATTCAGAAAAAAACGGGACAATATAGCCGTTTCCATGAACATGTAGTATGTGATGGCATGCGTCAAGCAAAGCCACAAGAAATAAAACAGATCACTTTGGCAGCCTCCGAGTGAAGACCGCCGGTCGCTCTCCGATCTCCACAATCGACCTGCATACTGTGATCATGTTGCGCGCCGCATTGACGTCGCGATTCCACACTGTCCGGCAGCTGGGATTCTTGCAGCTCCTGACAAAGTGGGAATTCGCAACACTGGGCGCATCGAGTCCTTCCAACCGAACTGGCTCCAGGCACTTGGAGCACACCTGCGAGGTGTTGAACTCGTTCGTCGAGACTACCTTGACGCTTCCATGATGGTGATTGGGACGGCGTCGGTGGTGCTCGAATTGCTCAAAGTACCGAGCAAACCGCTGCCTCCGAGGGCTGGATGCATAGCCCTTGCCCTGTCGCCATGATGCATTGCCAAAGGCGATCACCACATCGGTCCGTATCGGGGCGTGCTTCAGGACGGCCTTGCACATCCTGTCGACGGCCACTTGGCGTCTCTTGTGGCCCGTGAAGCGATGGTGACGAGTCTTCTTGCCAAGGTGGAAGTCGAGCTGCACTCGCAGCTCCGGTCGCAGGACATGGGTGAGATGGACCTTGAAAGCCTCCGAGGACGACACCTTGGGCGAGGGGGTGGTCGACATCCAGGTCTCGATGCTGAGTCGATACTTCATGATATTGTGCCACTTGGTGTTGGACGTATGGCCACACATGTGCTGGTAGTGGCCGTTGGAGAATGAGACCACCTCGTCTTGGTGGCCCGGTGCTTGGATGACCGCCGTGAAGATGGAGCCGACTCCAGGATCGATGCCAATCCAAGTGGTGCGGTTGGGGTCTGGGTCACCGATGTGGGCCTGGATACGCTGCTCGGCAGTCGGAGGAGGCTCGATGGTCTCGGTGTGATCGGTTCGACGCACAAACTTGACGAGACCGATGGTGCATCCAATGCCATCGGTGCTGATCTCGTAGTTGAACAGCTTCTTGTTCACGTCCCGCTCTTGGAAGAGGGAACTACGCAGCTTGAAGCAACTGCGCCAGAGACGATCCTGGTTGTTGATGCCGTCATCACCTTCTTCCTTGAGCTTGTCCCTGGTGAGTCCAAGGCGCTTCTTTGGACCAAGGAGATTCCAAAGAGTGACCGTGTCAATCTTGACATACTTGGCCCTTGCAGTGCATAGAGGAACTATCGTGCACACGGCCGGAGGAGTGTCGAGAGCGAGCTGCTTGAGGCACCACTTGATCCTGGATGCCAGCTTGTTGATCTTGGCCTTGGTGGTGCCGAGCTCAGACTTGGCCGTGGTGAACCTCTTGTCGTCGGAGGGAATGCCTTGGGTAGTGAGCTCGTCCAGCTTGGCCTGGCGCTGCAGTTCGGTGACTCGGAGGGCGGGCATGTCACAGTCGATCCACTTGTGGACATTGTCGACCATCTTGTCTCGGGCGAGGATTCTCACATGGTGTGAGAGGCGATGAAGGGCCCGGAAGCGGTCCTGGTCGTTGCTGTACCGAAACTCGTCCAGGACGTGGCCAAAGTCTGGATAGAGGAACTCGAGATCGGCCTTGGGTGGAGTCTGCCCTGGTTTCTCGAAGAGCTCGAGACATGTAAGGAGTGAACAAGCGCAAGGACGAAGACCAAGTGCTTGGTATGAGCTTTATTAGCTTTTAGCCCCGAACACCAAAGAACAAGTTTTGTTCGAACTGGTGTTCAACATAGGCTCAGACATGCAGGGCTATTTATAGACCGGGAGAAGGTCGAGGGGCAAAAGTGGGCGAGAAGGGTGGAGCATCACAGAGAAGCGAGAAGGGGGTGCGAGAGTGGCTGGTGTGCAAGCGAGAGAGGCTTGGCACAGCCCGGGGACATGTGCCGAGCGGTGGGGGAGGCAGGAAACCAGTAGACGCGGGTGGCAACGGCTGTGATGATCATGCACGTTGGGAACACGTGTGGACTGCTGCGCGTGATGCACCGTGAGTCATGTTTGTTTGTCTTGGCGTGTATTCCCTGATTGGCTGGCGCCGATGACTCTTACTTCGCCTCCGACTGCGCTGTGCTTCGCCCCTCTCTCTAGCAGCTCCGCCTCCCTCGCACCCCCATCTCGTCCCTCGTTTGTCGCTCCACCCCTCTCGCCCACTTTCGCCCTTCGGTTTCCCTCTTGGCTATAAAGCCCCTCCTTTCTTGCACCCATTTTGTATCTGCAGTTCGAACAACACTTGTTGTTATCTGATAAGTCGTAATATAGCTTATCGTTGTTCGCCAAGCACCTGGTCGTCCAGTGTCGTTGCTTGTCGTGGTCCTCACATATTGTTCGAACTCCCTCTCTCTGTCTGACCACCTGCTTGGCTGAGGCTTCGTTGCTGCCCTCATCCTTCTATTCTCTGTTGTCTTCTCTGCACTCTCCCCCCCGCCCCCATATCCCACATGGACCAACTCCAGGCCCAAATCGTTGCCCTCCAGGAGGAACTGGTCCTCCTCCGGACCACACACTCTTCCGCCGCCCCGCAGCTCCCGCACATGCCGACCCCGGACAAGTTCGACGGCACCAGGTCAAAGTTCCGCCCCTTCGTCAACCAGTGCCGCCTGCTCATGATGCTCCAGGCATCCAGGTTCCCGTCCGAGCAAGTCAAGGTGGGTTACGTCTTGAGTTTGCTCACTGGTCCGGCCCTCCAGTGGGCGACTCCCTTGATCGAGTCGAACGATCAAATCCTGCACTCGTTCGACTCGTTCATGGAACGCTTTCGCCAAGCGTTTGACGATCCCGACCGCACCCACACTGCCGAGCTGCTCCTTTCCTCCATGGCACAGGGCAACCGCTCGTGCATGGATTATGCCTCAGAGTTCCTCCGCGTTGCCGCCGACCTTCCCTGGAACGACGAAGCCAAGATCTCCGCCTTCCGCCGTGGCCTGTCGAGGGAGATCAAGCAGCGCCTCTCCTTCATCGACCCTCTCCCTCTCCGCTTGGTCCCGTTCGTCGAGCGTTGCCTCAAGATCGACGCACGCATCATCGAGCTCAACAACGAGCTCCGAAACACTGGCCCTGTTTCCTTCGGCACCCAGGCCTTCAACTCCCGCACCCCGTCCTTCCAGCCGCCCGCCCAGGAGCCTCCGGTTCTCTACTCCGAGCCGATGCAGATCGACGCCGCCGTCGTCAGCCGCCTGACCCCCGAGGAGAAGAACCGCCGCTTCCAGGAGCGCCTCTGCTTCCGCTGTGGCAAGCCCGGCCACGTCGCCAAGTCCTGCCCCCTCAAGTCCGGCTCCCGTGCTCCCGCCTCTGGTTCCCGCTTCCCCGGCTCCCGTCCTCAGGCTCCCGGCTCCCGTCCCCGTTCGAAGGTTGTCCGAACCATCGTCTACGATGATGGTGAGGAGGAACACTTCGAGTCGGGAAACGACCAGGCCCAGATCTAAGTGGAGGCTTAGATCTGGAGCCGTCTCCCCTTCCTCCAGAAGCAAGCGTCGATGGTAAGGAGCATGAGGTAAGTGTCGAACGCATGGCTATGTGTGGAATGATCAATGTAGTCGGTGGTGGATCGCACTCTGTCAAACCCGCCTCTTCTAAGGGCACATCTGGCTCCCAGATGTCTTTGACAGAGCTCCCGATCTCCACACCACCTGCGAACTTGGTCATCTGCTCGAACCATGCTGCCGACACTGATCTCTGCTCCGAGCCTTCTTCGTGCGTCTCGTCGATTTCTTCGTCTTCTCCCGTTTTCTCCGCTTCTCTTGTTCTCCCTTCTGGTCGCTCCCTCTCTTGCCAACTTCTCGTCGATTCTGGTGCCTCCGGCAACTTCATCGACGAGAGCTTTGTTGACCGCTTCTCGGTCCCCCTCGTTTCCAAATCCACTCCCCTCCCTGTCCAAGGTGTCGATGGCCAGCCACTTTCTTCCGGCCCCATCACTTTTGAGACGGAACCCCTCAAGATTGTTCTTGGGGACTACACTCAACACCTTTCCTTTGATGTCATTAAGTCTCCCCACCAACCTGTTATCCTTGGCTATCCCTGGCTGCAGTCCATCGAACCCAGGTTCCACTGGGCTCGTGGACTCCTTTGCCTTCCCCGTCCTGCAAACCACATCCTCAAGGTTGTGGATGCCTCTTCCCTCCCTTCCGTTTCTTCCGTTTCTCCTTCTCCCCTTCCTCTTGTTGGCGACACACCCAATGTTTTCCCTCGTGCCTCTACCGACACCACTGTGGTGCTCGCTTCTTCGCCTCGCACCGTTTGTACTCGCGAAGATGATCAGAATAAAGTGATCGCTCAACGTTATTCTGATTGTGTTCCGAGTGAGGTGCCCTGTTCCTGTGCTGCTCGTCCTGGTCCCTCCGGTCTCGTCTCCGTCCGTCCTGGTCTCCCCGGTCCCGTTGCTCCCAGCCCCGCTCCTGTCCGTGTCCAAGCGATCAGGTACAAGTCGTTGGAGCAGTCCGTCCTCGACACACAGTCTAGCCCCGACCCCCTGACTGTGTTCCAAGTCCTCGTCCTTCCTGCCACCGATCCGGATCCGACGCCCCTCTCGACGTCGATCCCCGAGGAGTACAAGTCGTTTGGCTCAGTCTTCTCGAAGCAGGAAGCCGATTCGTTGCCCCCGCACCGGACGTACGACTGCCCGATCGACCTGGAGCCCGGCAAGACCCCCAAGTTCGGACCGCTCTACTCCCTGTCAGAGCCCGAACTCAAGGCCCTTCGTGAATACCTCGACGACAACCTCGTCAAAGGGTTCATCCGTCCTTCGTCCTCTCCCGCCGGTTCTCCGATCCTTTTCGTCAAGAAGAAGGACGGCTCTCTGCGTCTCTGCGTGGACTATCGCGCATTGAACACGATCACGGTCAAGAATCGTTACCCCTTACCGTTGATCAATGAGATGCTGGACCGAGTCCGGGACGCGAAGGTGTTCACGAAGCTGGACCTCCGCGGGGCCTTGTGAGGACCACGACAAGCAACGACACTGGACGACCAGGTGCTTGGCGAACAACGATAAGCTATATTACGACTTATCAGATAACAACAAGTGTTGTTCGAACTGCAGATACAAAATGGGTGCAAGAAAGGAGGGGCTTTATAGCCAAGAGGGAAACCGAAGGGCGAAAGTGGGCGAGAGGGGTGGAGCGACAAACGAGGGACGAGATGGGGGTGCGAGGGAGGCGGAGCTGCTAGAGAGAGGGGCGAAGCACAGCGCAGTCGGAGGCGAAGTAAGAGTCATCGGCGCCAGCCAATCAGGGAATACACGCCAAGACAAACAAACATGACTCACGGTGCATCACGCGCAGCAGTCCACACGTGTTCCCAACGTGCATGATCATCACATCATCCCCTCCCCAAACTACGGCCACTCCTGCGAACAATAAGTCCAGGCTTGTCGGGGTACCGGCGGTGGAAGTCGGCTATCTTGTCGGGAGCGTTAACGTAGTTGGCGGGCTCCCAGCTGCGATGATCAGTCGAGTAGCCCTTCCAATCAACGAAATAGCTCAACTTACCGCGGACCAGCTTGGAGTCGAGGATCTCCTGGACTTCATACTCCAAGTGGTCGTCGACGCGGACTGGCGGAGGAGGGTCTTGGATGCGGCCGGGGAGGGTGTTCGACTTGTGGGGCTCAAGGAGGGAGACATGGAACACCGGATGGATCTTGAGATCCTTGGGAAGGTCGAGGCGGAAGGCGAGGGAACCGATGGCTTCGACGATCTTGTAGGGTCCGATGCGCTGGTAGTCCAACTTCTTGCTTGGACGGGTGGTCTTGATGTTGCGTGTTAGGACCCAGACTTGATCGCCAGGAGCGAACTTGGGAGCGTCGGACTTGTGGGCATCCGCAAAGCGCTTGTAGTCCGCCTTGGCCTTCTCGAGGTTCTCCTTCAGCAACGCCAAGTTGTGCTGAAGGTGTTCGACTCGGTCGGTCGCGGAGGGGACATCGAGGCTGGAAGGAAGGACCGGAGACTCGAATCGAGGGTTGAAGCCGTAAGTCGCCAGGAACGGGGAGGCCTTGGTCGAGGTGTGCTCGAGGTTGTTGTATGAGAACTCGGCGAGCGGGAGCAGCATCGCCCAGTCATCCTGCTGGTACGAGGTGTAGCAGCGGAGATGCTGGTTGATGACTTGGTTGACCCGCTCAGTCTGTCCATCGGTTTGGGGGTGGAACGCCGTGGACAGACTGGTCTTGATGCCGAGTTCTGAGCACAGGGCCTGCCAGAACCGCGAGGTGAACTGGCTTCCTCGGTCCGAGACGATGTTGTCCGGGAGACCGTGGAGACGGAAGATGTTGTCGAGGAACAGCGACGCTGTTTCCTCGGCACTTGGGAGGGACCGACAGGGAAGGAAGTGGGCCATCTTGGTCAGGCTATCGACGACGACAAAGATGCAAGTCTTGCCGTTGGACTCGGGGAGGTCGGTGATAAAGTCCATCGTCACCAGAGACCAGGGTCGCGATGCCGTCGGGAGGGGCTGCAAGTATCCAAACGGCTTATGTCGAGGGACTTTCGAGCGTGCACAAGTGTCGCACGTCGAGACATAAGCCTGGACATCCTTGCGGATTGAGGGCCACCAGAACTGCCTCGAGATCAGTGCCCGAGTCCGCCGAATGCCAGGATGTCCAACAGCGACAGGATCGTGGCATGACTTGAGGACGGGGACTCGACACGACTCGGGCACAACGATCTTGTCCATGAAGGTGAGGAGACCATCCTTCAGGACATACTTGGGATCGTTGCGGAGCTGGTCCAGGGACGGGTCCTTGGGTTGCTCCTCGGCAATGAGCTTGAGCAAGTCCACAGGGCGAGTGGAACTTGCATCCGAGGAGCGACGGACGGCACAGGCGAACGACGAAGGTGGCAGCAACGGGGGAGGCTCCTTGGACACAGGTGCGGACGGAGGGACGTAGTCCGGGCGGCGGGAGAGAGCGTCGGCCTTGCCGTTCTTTGGACCGGGGAGGTACTGGATCCGGAGGTCGAACCGAGACAGGAACTGCGACCACCGGGCGTGTCGCTGGTTGAGGATGCGGGCCGACGCCAGGTATTCCAAGTTCTTGTGGTCGGTAAGGACTTGGACTGGGTGTTGGGCACCTTCGAGGTAGTGTCGCCAGACCTCGAAAGCCTCCTTGATGGCCAAGAGCTCCTTCTCATAGATGCTGTAGTTGCGTTCAGCATCCATGAGCGTGCGGGAGTGGAAGGAGCACGGGTGCAGGTGGCCATCGGAGCCGCGCTGGGACAGGACGCATCCGATCGCAAAGTCTGAGGCATCAGACTCCACGACAAAGGGCTTGGATGGGTCGGGGTGCGCAAGGACGGGCTCGGAGACGAAGGCTTCCTTGAGGGACTGGAAAGCCTTGTGGGCGTCGGGGGACCAGCGGAAGACCTGGGACTTCTTGAACAGGAGCGTGAGCGGACCGGCGATCTTGGCATATCCGTCAATGAAGCGACGGTAAAAGTTCGAGAACCCAATGAAGGAGCGAAGGTCGGAGACATTGCGGGGGACGGGCCAGTCGACAATGGCGGAGAGCTTTGCTCGTTCCATCTCGATACCCTTGGGCGAGATGACGTAGCCGAGGAATGAGACCTTGTCCTTGGAGAACTCGCACTTCTCCAGCTTGCAGTACAACTTTGCAGCCTGGAGCTTGGCCAGGACCTGCTTGACGTGATTTGCATGCTGAGTGGGGTCAGCGCTGTAAATCAAAATGTCGTCAAGGTAGGCAATCGCAAAGTTGTCCAGTTCATCACGAAGGACATCGTTGATGAAGTGCTGGAAGGTGGCCGGAGCATTGGTGAGTCCAAAGGGCATCACCAAGTACTCGAACTGGCCGTAACGAGTGCGAAAGGCCGTCTTCCACTCGTCGCCTGCGCGGATACGCAGCAGGTTGTAGGCCCCGCGGAGGTCCAGCTTCGTGAACACCTTCGCGTCCCGGACTCGGTCCAGCATCTCATTGATCAACGGTAAGGGGTAACGATTCTTGACCGTGATCGTGTTCAATGCGCGATAGTCCACGCAGAGACGCAGAGAGCCGTCCTTCTTCTTGACGAAAAGGATCGGAGAACCGGCGGGAGAGGACGAAGGACGGATGAACCCTTTGACGAGGTTGTCGTCGAGGTATTCACGAAGGGCCTTGAGTTCGGGCTCTGACAGGGAGTAGAGCGGTCCGAACTTGGGGGTCTTGCCGGGCTCCAGGTCGATCGGGCAGTCGTACGTCCGGTGCGGGGGCAACGAATCGGCTTCCTGCTTCGAGAAGACTGAGCCAAACGACTTGTACTCCTCGGGGATCGACGTCGAGAGGGGCGTCGGATCCGGATCGGTGGCAGGAAGGACGAGGACTTGGAACACAGTCAGGGGGTCGGGGCTAGACTGTGTGTCGAGGACGGACTGCTCCAACGACTTGTACCTGATCGCTTGGACACGGACAGGAGCGGGGCTGGGAGCAACGGGACCGGGGAGACCAGGACGGACGGAGACGAGACCGGAGGGACCAGGACGAGCAGCACAGGAACAGGGCACCTCACTCGGAACACAATCAGAATAACGTTGAGCGATCACTTTATTCTGATCATCTTCGCGAGTACAAACGGTGCGAGGCGAAGAAGCGAGCACCACAGTGGTGTCGGTAGAGGCACGAGGGAAAACATTGGGTGTGTCGCCAACAAGAGGAAGGGGAGAAGGAGAAACGGAAGAAACGGAAGGGAGGGAAGAGGCATCCACAACCTTGAGGATGTGGTTTGCAGGACGGGGAAGGCAAAGGAGTCCACGAGCCCAGTGGAACCTAGGTTCGATGGACTGCAGCCAGGGATAGCCAAGGATAACAGGTTGGTGGGGAGACTTAATGACATCAAAGGAAAGGTGTTGAGTGTAGTCCCCAAGAACAATCTTGAGGGGTTCCGTCTCAAAAGTGATGGGGCCGGAAGAAAGTGGCTGGCCATCGACACCTTGGACAGGGAGGGGAGTGGATTTGGAAACGAGGGGGACCGAGAAGCGGTCAACAAAGCTCTCGTCGATGAAGTTGCCGGAGGCACCAGAATCGACGAGAAGTTGGCAAGAGAGGGAGCGACCAGAAGGGAGAACAAGAGAAGCGGAGAAAACGGGAGAAGACGAAGAAATCGACGAGACGCACGAAGAAGGCTCGGAGCAGAGATCAGTGTCGGCAGCATGGTTCGAGCAGATGACCAAGTTCGCAGGTGGTGTGGAGATCGGGAGCTCTGTCAAAGACATCTGGGAGCCAGATGTGCCCTTAGAAGAGGCGGGTTTGACAGAGTGCGATCCACCACCGACTACATTGATCATTCCACACATAGCCATGCGTTCGACACTTACCTCATGCTCCTTACCATCGACGCTTGCTTCTGGAGGAAGGGGAGACGGCTCCAGATCTAAGCCTCCACTTAGATCTGGGCCTGGTCGTTTCCCGACTCGAAGTGTTCCTCCTCACCATCATCGTAGACGATGGTTCGGACAACCTTCGAACGGGGACGGGAGCCGGGAGCCTGAGGACGGGAGCCGGGGAAGCGGGAACCAGAGGCGGGAGCACGGGAGCCGGACTTGAGGGGGCAGGACTTGGCGACGTGGCCGGGCTTGCCACAGCGGAAGCAGAGGCGCTCCTGGAAGCGGCGGTTCTTCTCCTCGGGGGTCAGGCGGCTGACGACGGCGGCGTCGATCTGCATCGGCTCGGAGTAGAGAACCGGAGGCTCCTGGGCGGGCGGCTGGAAGGACGGGGTGCGGGAGTTGAAGGCCTGGGTGCCGAAGGAAACAGGGCCAGTGTTTCGGAGCTCGTTGTTGAGCTCGATGATGCGTGCATCGATCTTGAGGCAACGCTCGACGAACGGGACCAAGCGGAGAGGGAGAGGGTCGATGAAGGAGAGGCGCTGCTTGATCTCCCTCGACAGGCCACGGCGGAAGGCGGAGATCTTGGCTTCGTCGTTCCAGGGAAGGTCGGCGGCAACGCGGAGGAACTCTGAGGCATAATCCATGCACGAGCGGTTGCCCTGTGCCATGGAGGAAAGGAGCAGCTCGGCAGTGTGGGTGCGGTCGGGATCGTCAAACGCTTGGCGAAAGCGTTCCATGAACGAGTCGAACGAGTGCAGGATTTGATCGTTCGACTCGATCAAGGGAGTCGCCCACTGGAGGGCCGGACCAGTGAGCAAACTCAAGACGTAACCCACCTTGACTTGCTCGGACGGGAACCTGGATGCCTGGAGCATCATGAGCAGGCGGCACTGGTTGACGAAGGGGCGGAACTTTGACCTGGTGCCGTCGAACTTGTCCGGGGTCGGCATGTGCGGGAGCTGTGGGGCGGCGGAAGAATGTGTGGTCCGGAGGAGAACCAGTTCCTCCTGGAGGGCAACGATTTGGGCCTGGAGTTGGTCCATGTGGGCTTTGAAAGTGGGGAGCGAGGATGCAGGGAAGACAACAGAGAATAGAAGGATGAGGGCAGCAACGAAGCCTCAGCCAAGCAGGTGGTCAGACAGAGAGAGGGAGTTCGAACAATATGTGAGGACCACGACAAGCAACGACACTGGACGACCAGGTGCTTGGCGAACAACGATAAGCTATATTACGACTTATCAGATAACAACAAGTGTTGTTCGAACTGCAGATACAAAATGGGTGCAAGAAAGGAGGGGCTTTATAGCCAAGAGGGAAACCGAAGGGCGAAAGTGGGCGAGAGGGGTGGAGCGACAAACGAGGGACGAGATGGGGGTGCGAGGGAGGCGGAGCTGCTAGAGAGAGGGGCGAAGCACAGCGCAGTCGGAGGCGAAGTAAGAGTCATCGGCGCCAGCCAATCAGGGAATACACGCCAAGACAAACAAACATGACTCACGGTGCATCACGCGCAGCAGTCCACACGTGTTCCCAACGTGCATGATCATCACAGGCCTACAACCTGCTGCGTATCCGCGCAGGCGACGAGTGGAAGACGGCCTTTCGCACTCGTTACGGCCAGTTCGAGTACTTGGTGATGCCCTTTGGACTCACCAATGCTCCGGCCACCTTCCAGCACTTCATCAACGATGTCCTTCGTGATGAACTGGACAACTTTGCGATTGCCTACCTTGACGACATTTTGATTTACAGCGCTGACCCCACTCAGCATGCAAATCACGTCAAGCAGGTCCTGGCCAAGCTCCAGGCTGCAAAGTTGTACTGCAAGCTGGAGAAGTGCGAGTTCTCCAAGGACAAGGTCTCATTCCTCGGCTACGTCATCTCGCCCAAGGGTATCGAGATGGAACGAGCAAAGCTCTCCGCCATTGTCGACTGGCCCGTCCCCCGCAATGTCTCCGAACCTTCGCTCCTTCATTGGGTTCTCGAACTTTTACCGTCGCTTCATTGACGGATATGCCAAGATCGCCGGTCCGCTCACGCTCCTGTTCAAGAAGTCCCAGGTCTTCCGCTGGTCCCCCGACGCCACAAGGCTTTCCAGTCCCTCAAGGAAGCCTTCGTCTCCGAGCCCGTCCTTGCGCACCCCGACCCATCCAAGCCCTTTGTCGTGGAGTCTGATGCCTCAGACTTTGCGATCGGATGCGTCCTGTCCCAGCGCGGCTCCGATGGCCACCTGCACCCGTGCTCCTTCCACTCCCGCACGCTCATGGATGCTGAACGCAACTACAGCATCTATGAGAAGGAGCTCTTGGCCATCAAGGAGGCTTTCGAGGTCTGGCGACACTACCTCGAAGGTGCCCAACACCCAGTCCAAGTCCTTACCGACCACAAGAACTTGGAATACCTGGCGTCGGCCCGCATCCTCAACCCAGCGACACGCCCGGTGGTCGCAGTTCCTGTCTCGGTTCGACCTCCGGATCCAGTACCTCCCCGGTCCAAAGAACGGCAAGGCCGACGCTCTCTCCCGCCGCCCGGACTACGTCCCTCCGTCCGCACCTGTGTCCAAGGAGCCTCCCCCGTTGCTGCCACCTTCGTCGTTCGCCTGTGCCGTCCGTCGCTCCTCGGATGCAAGTTCCACTCGCCCTGTGGACTTGCTCAAGCTCATTGCCGAGGAGCAACCCAAGGACCCGTCCCTGGACCAGCTCCGCAACGATCCCAAGTATGTCCTGAGGATGGTCTCCTCACCTTCATGGACAGATCGTTGTGCCCGAGTCGTGTCGAGTCCCCGTCCTCAAGTCATGCCACGATCCTGTCGCTGTTGGACATCCTGGCATTCGGCGGACTCGGGCACTGATCTCGAGGCAGTTCTGGTGGCCCTCAATCCGCAAGGATGTCCAGGCTTATGTCTCGACGTGCGACACTTGTGCACGCTCGAAAGTCCCTCGACATAAGCCGTTTGGATACTTGCAGCCCCCTCCCGACGGCATCGCGACCCTGGTCTCTGGTGACGATGGACTTTATCACCGACCTCCCCGAGTCCAACGGCAAGACTTGCATCTTTGGTCGTCGTCGATAGCCTGACCAAGATGGCCCACTTCCTTCCCTGTCGGTCCCTCCCAAGTGCCGAGGGGAAACAGCGTCGCTGTTCCTCGACAACATCTTCCGTCTCCCACGGTCTCCCGGACAACAATCGTCTCGGACCGAGGAAGCCAGTTCACCTCGCGGTTTCTGGCAGGCCCTGTGCTCAGAACTCGGCATCAAGACCAGTCTGTCCACGGCGTTCCACCCCCAAACCGATGGACAGACTGAGCGGGTCAACCAAGTCATCAACCAGCATCTCCGCTGCTACACCTCGTACCAGCAGGATGACTGGGCGATGGCTGCTCCCGCTCGCCGAGTTCTCATACAACAACCTCGAGCACACCCTCGACCAAGGCCTCCCCGTTCTGGCGACTTACGGCTTCAACCCGCGATTCGAGTCTCCGGTCCTTCCTTCCAGCCTCCGATGTCCCTCCGCGACCGACCGAAGTCGAACACCTTCAGCACAACTTGGCGTTGCTGAGGCGAACCCTGAGAAGGCCAAGGCG
>NW_026516527.1:0-26436 GCF_025602895.1 Polychytrium aggregatum | reverse complement strand
GCGGCCAAACCCACCTCAGCCACAGGATGCACCATCGCTGTCTCGGGCTGGGCAGCGGGTGCCGCCGCACCCAGACAGGCTCGCTTCTCGCCCTCGATTGCTTCGATGAGCCGGACAATCTTGACATGGATGTCAGTGTGGCTGACACTGGTGCGCATCTTGGCCGCATACTGCTCCAGATGCGGAATGTTTTCGAGTACTTTGGCATCCGTGGGCACTGAGCCAAGCTCCAAAAGTGCCTCGCCAGTGGCGGTGTTGATATCGGCGGCCTTGAGCTCGGGTTCCCTGAGCACGTATTCCCACGCCAACTTCGACACCAGCAAGTGTGTGTGGTAGGTGTCGTTCGAGTCCACGTGAAGAAGCCCGGTGTGGGTCACTCGTTTGAGGAGCTGTCCAGCTGGGCAAGTAGGTGAGGCATAGTCAGCCATCGGTCCATAAGGAGTGCCCGGCTCGATGGATTTCCAGATCGGACATTGCCCGATATTCACCAGCACCAGCACCAGCACCAGCACCAGCACCAGCAGCACCAGCACAGCCGACCCTTCGCTCGTCCCTCATTCCATACTCCAACAATCTCCCATCAAGCATTGCGTTGCACTTACTCTGGATCAATAACCCCAGCTTCTGTGCGATCCCCTTGATGAGACGATAGTGAATGCCATTCTCCTTGAGCAGAGCGATCGCTCCAAATATGCGGCAGGCCTCTCGTCCTTCGTCGCCGTCCTTCTGCATGCTCTCCATCGACTGGTCCACAATGACCTTGAGCGACGAGCGCGTCTCGTCGTCACCGACGCTCTCCTGCAGTACTTCGTCGATGCAGTTCTCAAACTCATAGATCGGAGTGCTGTTGTTTTCAAAGTGAGAGACAAAGGACTGGGCCACCAGCGGATGGCCGTCGACGACACTGAGCATCCGCGTGAGTGCCTTCACCGACTCGAGCGACTGGATTTTCCTCTGGAGCGAGGGACTCGCCGAGAGAATGTACCGCTTGGTCTTCTCGACGGACCACCGCTCCAGCTTCAGCGGCTCCTGCTTGAACGTCGGTAGCTTGGCCTTGAGCGCATCGAGGAACGGGCCCTTGGGAAAGAGCGGCAGGCGAGTCGTAACCAAGACGTCGCCACCAAAGCCCAGCGATCGCGAGTGGCTGAACACCGAGTTGACGATGCGGATGTCGTCGACGTTGTCGAGGACGAGGAGGTAGTCCCTCTCGTTGGCGAACATCCATGCAGCATGCTCCTTGATCTCCTGCCGATCGACTCCCGGAAAGATGGCGCTGAGGTCGTAGAGGGCAGAGAACTCGCCCGAGCAGTTTATCCAGTGCACTCTGCTGTACTGTGGCTTGACCCCGATGGTATCCATCATGTAGTCGCTGAGCTCGGTCTGGTTCTTGACCTTGAGCTTGCCCATCATGAAGCGCAGGAACTGGCGGGCGAGCACCGACTTGCCCATGCCACCCATGCCCGAGATGATGGCCCGGCCCGTCAGGGTGATTTGCTTCAGGAGGCCATCGAGCTTGTCCATTTCGATCTCAAACTTGGGGTCACAAAAGTACTTGGAGTAGATGTGCTTGTTGGTGAGCTCGTCGACGGCGATCGGGTGGAGGAGGTTGAGCAGCCGATAGAGCTGCTTGTGGGGCTCCTCTGGCCGGTAGCCATACATCTGGATGGCTTTGAGGCGCTTGACGAGGCTGTGGGTCTCGGGACATGACGGCTGCGTCAGCTCCGGGTCTTCATACGGGGCAAACGGTCGGTAACCGGATCCATCCTTCAGATCCAGGCACAGCGGCATCACGGTGATGGGCTTTCCGGCCTCGAACAGCTCGAGAGCCAGGGTGACCTCGAGTCGGACATTGTCTTCCTGGCCGTCCTTTTCTCGGGCCTGCATGGTCATCAGCGAGTCTTTGCTCAGGAACAGGATCACAACCGAGCTGCCGGGGAGGGCCCGAAGGAAGCCGTCCTTGCAGTCCTTGGCATCGTTCAAGCAGTCAATGTCATGGAAGATAGATAGAGGCCGGTCAAGACGGCGCAGTGCCACAGACGACAGCAGCTCTTTGAGGTCCTCGACCGCCTTCGAATCGGGGCGGACTCGGTAAGAGAGGAAAAAGTCATGGCATTTGCCGTGGGCGCTGCACTCGAACAGGTTGTCGCTGGACGGCGACAATGCGTCGACCAGGGCCATCGTGGCGGCTGCGAGACGGCAGAGGCAAGACGGCGGATTCCGGTGTCTTGTGCTGGTCCGAAACTGCAAAGAACAGCGAGCGAGGGAGAGGAGAAAGAGCGCTCGAGCACGGGCAGCGAGCCTCGCCGGAATGTCGCTGCGGGTTGTGGGGATGTGCATCGAGTCCACATGTCGATCGCGGAGCCAGCCTTTGCTCGTCAGCGCACAGGCTTTGTCGATCGCCCGGCTTTGTCGATCGCCAGGCTTTGTCGGTCGCATTCAATCGGTCTTGCCTCGTCATCGTCAGCATCGTCATCGTCAGCATCGTCATCGTCAGCATCCAGCGTCCCTGCCATCGCCGACAGCGCCGGCCTCGCCCACATCATCGGAATCTCGGAAACCGCTCGTCGGCCCTGAGATTGCCAAGTCCTCGACAGAGAATCGACCCGAGATCGCTCAGCCAGATTACAACACCATCCCAGCATGATCAGACTGCTGTCTCCTGGCCGACTTCTTGCCCGCAAGAGACTGTCCTCGACCTCGGCATCCAAGCCGGCACGGGCTCGGTTTGCGCCAAGTCCCACTGGCATGCTCCATCTCGGCGGCCTTAGAACGGCGCTCTTCAACTACCTCCTGGCCAAGCAGACCAACGGGCAGTTCATACTGCGGATCGAGGACACAGACCAAGTGCGTTATTTCTATCCGAGGGCAAACCCGATGCCGAGGTGCTTCTGCTGTGGCTGCTGGAGAAGACCATCGTGTGGCATTCTCGGCTCGCTTTGGATCCGGTCTCCGTGCGCTCATGCTGCCTGATCCTTCCGCCAACACAGGCCAGGACGATTCCCGGCGCAACCGAAGCATTGCTCCAGATCCTTAAGTGGTGCGGCATCCCATACGACGAAGGGCCCGATCGCCCCGGCTCGTTCGGTCCTTACATCCAAGTGAGCCCTCTGCTTCAAAGCAAGCACGCACGCACGCACGATCGCAGGATAGTGATCTCAGCAAAGCCAGATAATCTGTCGCCAGGAAGTGGGAAGATATGGAACTGCTGGTGGGATGTTGGCTGACATGCTCTTCATCGGCCGCACTCGAAACGAACGTTGCCAGTCCCAACGCTCCGAGATCTACCAAGACCACGCAAGAATCCTCCTCGAGGTACAGCGTCGATTCGGGACGAGGAATAATCGGGAGCCCGAAACCACTGTGCCGGTAGTCTACGGCTCGGAACCGCCACTCGGGCCGTCACTCTGGTTGTCACTCTGGTTGCCACTCTGGTTGTCATTCTGGTTGTCATTCTGACCATCCTCGCACTTGCTTGGCTATCCACACTCCAGAAAGGACACGCATATCGCTGCTTTTGCAGCCCTGAGAAGCTTGCCCGCTCCCGGGAGCAAGCAATCGCAGCCAAGAAACCGCCGCAATACGACGGGACCTGCCGATATCTCACCCCCGCAGAGATCCAGCAAAAGCTGGATGCAGGCATGCCGCACACCGTCCGGCTCAAAGTACCCCACGCCGAAAAGTTCATCTCGTTCAACGACCAGGCTCACGGACGCATCCAGATTGCCAGTCGCCAAGTGGACGACTCGATTCTGCTCAAGTCCGATGGGCTGCCGACATACCATCTTGCCAACGTGGTTGATGACAAGTTGATGAAAGTGACTCATGTTCTTCGTGGCGAGGTATGCGGCAACCTTGCTCTCGCTCTGGTATCCGTGGACATCGTGCTAGATGTGACTGCGTTATCTGCCTTCGCCGCTATGGTCCAGCTGTCTTTCGCTGCTATTGCGTGGATGTCGCCGTGGTCCCTCCATCACCACACCTTGCTCATCACTGCTCCCCTGAAACTCGGCTGGGTCCCTGGCCTGAACTCGCCAGGAATGGATTCCATCGACACCCAAGCATATCCTGCTGTACAAGGCATTTGGCTGGGAGCCTCCTGCGTTTGCACACCTGCCACTGCTGATCAACAAAGATGGCTCCAAGCTATCCAAGCGGCAAAACGACGTTCATGTGGAGCAGCTCAGGGTACGAAGCCCGCATGTGGGCTCAGCCAGAACCACATTCAATTGATCTGCTCCCAACGGGCACGGGGCGACGTTGTTGGCAGAGATTGCTAACCGACCATTGATACATGGATTTGTCCAGGACAAGGGATACCTGCCAGAGGCACTGCTCAACTTTGTTGCCTTCCTTGGGTGGGGGCCCGGTACCAAGAAAGAGTTTTACACACTCGAAGAGTTATGTCGCGATGTATGCTATCTCGAAGCGGCTGACATGTGCACCAGTATTAGCATTGGCATGAGCACCAGCACGAGCATCGGCGCAGGCGTTGGCACCAGCCTCAGTGCCAGTGCTTGAATGGGAGGACACGGACTATCTGAAACAAAGTCTCGCTCACGGACCCCCACTGCCCTGCGATTTGTGGGAACATGGATTCTCACCACGCACACCCAACCTGTCTGCTTCTTGGCCCCACAGTTCGACCTCGCCAACATCAACAAGTCGCCTGCGGTGGTCACCTATGACAAACTGGATCATCTCAACAAACAACACATCCTTGCCCGACTTGCTGATGCCGACAAGCGACGTGGGCTGGTCGAGGAGATTCGCGTGCTGGTGACGAAGGAGTATTCTGCCGAGTAAGTCCTCTCCCAAACCCACCGTGTGACGCTCGCGAGAACAAGCACGACCGGTCCATGTGTCACGGATCGCAGAGCTGATAGCACAATCCACTGTTGCAGAATGCAGGATCCTCTGAAGACTCGGCTGGTTCGCCAACCCAGCGAAGAGAGCGACTACCTGACCCAAGTCGTTGTCGCTGTGAAGGAGAGGGTTCGCCACCTTCCGGATTTTGTCCAGCTCTGCAAGCCGTTCTTCCTCGAGCCTGCGCTGGTCAGCGATGACAGCACAAAGACGGCCTGGCGCAAGAAGATGGACAACAAGATCTTTGGTAAGTTTAGGGGTGGGGGCATCTCAATCTCCTTCCGCACATCCGTGTCTCTGGCCTCGGTCTTGTCCTTGGCCTTGGCACAACCTCCCTCTCAATCGGATGTGCTCTGGTTGCCACAGACCATCTTGCATGCAATGCGCATGACTGCTTCTCCGCGAACCTTGTCTCTGATGACATACGACTCACCCTTGTGGCTTGAATATCATCGCCAAAAGGATCGGCCACCAAATCGGTCAGACAACAACTGGCTACTGTCGACGAGACCGATTGGTCCCTTGACACCATCAAGTCCTCTGTCCTTGGCGTCGAGCAGGAACTTGGATTGACTCACATCCAGCTCATGCAGCCGCTGCGGTATGCCTTGACCGGGTCCAAGGTAAGGCCACGCCAAGTATCCAGCTCGCGGTCAAGATGCTCATGGTTCTGCCAGATATGCTCGACACAAACATCGACGCCAACACCGAATGGCGACCACTCATCTGTTGAAATCTGTTTCTTTGTCAGGTTGGGATCGATATGCTGACGACGATTCATCTGCTCGGCAAGCCCGTTGTGCTGAGGCGGCTCGATGAATGCGTTGCTCGTGAGGTCTGAACCACTCCGATCCCCCTTCCTGCAGAACTTGTGCATGCATGCTATAGTTTTATTGTTTGTATGTGACAATTGAGTGAGCAATGGATTCACTGGGAATGAGCATGGCGCTCCAAAGGGTGCAATTGCGGGCGATACGCTCGCAGGACACACATCATGTTTGCTGCTGGGATCCAGACGAGGGATGAGCCGGCCGACGACGAAGGAATCGGGTTGGATCCTTTGCGGCGGCTCAAGACTCGAACTGTCTATATTTGGAGAGGCACAGAGCGAGGCATCGGTGAGCAAGGGTCTACTTGAGCTCCACGGCCATCAGGGCAGGGTCTTCCAGGTACTTTTTCCACAGCTGGACGAACCGGGCCATGGTGGCGCCGTCGACGACACGGTGGTCGGCATTCCAGCTGACGTTCATGATCTCGTGGGCGACAATGATCTCCTCCTCCTCGCCAGTCTTGGCGCTCTTGACGGTCTCAAAGCGAGGGGTGCGGGTGGTCTTGCCGATGGCGCCAATGCAGACCTCGGACGAGACGATGACGGGATGGAGGACGGTGCCGCCGATGGTGCCGATGTTGCTCAAGGAAATGGTTCCGTTGGCGAAATCAGCGGGGGTGATGGCGTTCTTCTTACCGAGCTCCTTGAGGCGCTCGAGCTCGGCGGCAATTTCGAGGATGGACTTTGATTGGCAGTTCTTGATGTTAGGGACGACCAGACTGAGAAAGACAGCATTGGCGCAGCGACGGATGGATGAAGGCGAGTTGGATGGGTGAGACGGCCTGTGATCAGGTGTGTCCACGACAGTCCAGGCAAAGAGCGAGCCACAAACGCAATTGTGCGGCCATATTCCACCCCTGTGCTCACATCGCGCAGCTCTACTAGCTTCTGCCAGCATCAATGGCAAAATAACTCACCCCTGAGGGGTATCCATGGCAATGCCAATGTTGTGGGCACCGCGATACTGCAGCTGGACCTTGCTGAGATCATCGCCGTTGACAACCATGGCGTTCAAGATGGGGTACTCGTTCAGGGCCATGGACAGGGCCTTGATGAAGATGGGCATGTATGAAATCTTCTTGAGGTTGTGCTTGGGAGACTTGCTCAGCGACTTGTTGATGGTCTCACGGAAGGCAGAGACTCGGTTCAGGACGACCTCGTCCGAGTAGCCAAAGTGAGGGATCGACAGCGACTTTGTCATCTGCTTGAACATGGCCTTCTGGATTGGCGTCAGGGACTTGAGCGCATCCTGGGCCACAGGGGTATCTGGATTCGACAGGCGCCGGAGAAACCGAGATCAGGACACAGCAAAGCAAAATCAAAGAGCGTGCCGTTCATGGTGTGCACGATCTCACTCGAGGACGGACGGGCGAGCCACATGGGTCAACTTACGGGTTGGGGCCACAGCGCCAACGACAGGGGCAGACTGAGTCGCACCGCCCTCGAGGAACGCAATCACGTCCTCTTTCATGATGCGGCCGGCCTTTCCGGTGCCCACGACCTTGCGGAGATCGACGTTGTTCTCTTTGGCAACGCGGCGGACGGCAGGGGTCGCAAAGACCTGGCTGTCGTCGGTCTCAGCCTCGGCAGCGGCAGCAGCAGGCTGGGCAGCACCCTTAGCAGCCGGGGTAGCAGCGACAGGAGCAGCAGCAGCAGCAGGCGCAGGGGTGCTGGGGGTAGGCTCGGCAGCAGCATCATCGGCCTCATCGGTATCGATGTCGACGAGGGGAGCGCCGACTTTGGCCATTTGGCCAACCTTGTAGTGCAGCTTCTTGACGACACCATCGAAGCGCGAGGTGATCTCGACGGCGGCCTTGTCGGACTGGACCTCGGCAATGCGAGTGAATTGCTCGACACGCTCGCCCTCCTTGACGAACCTGAGATGATCGTGGGAGGAAGGATGGGGCGCCGTGTCAGTTGCGACCTCGATGACTGGGGAACGAGAGCCGCGGGCCTCCCATGCCGTTCGGTCTGCCATTAGGGCGCTTTGGGCTTACCACTGAATGACCTCGCACTCGGTGATGCCCTCTCCGACGTCGGCCAAGAGATACGGGACGTTCTTGAGCAGCAGCGAGTTGGAGTGGAATCCACGGGCCTGGGTGTTGCAGCATCGGCAGTCGCGATCAGTATTCTTGTCTGGACGGGCCCGGCCCAACGAAGCAGGAACGACAGCATCAGAGCTTCGCCGAGCCCGCACGGAAGCCACCTGGGCATCCGGCTCGGACTTACCACGCAGCCCCAGGAAGTACCCAGGGTTCGACGGACAGCAACCGCACTCGACTGCAACGGACACGAGGCAAGGATCCGTATGGATGTAAGTATACGACGGGTTAGAGACACGGCTGTGCAGACGACACATCCAGACGAAGCAGGATCACGATGGAGGCAGCCAGCCTGCGATGCGAGCTGTTGGCGAATCGAGACAGTTCCCAGACTCGGGCGACACAGCCAGACGACTCACGAGGGGTCGCAGAAGGTGGCGGTTGGCGGAAGCAAGACGGTTCATGGCGACAGCGTGGAGGCGGATGTGCGGCAGAAGCGACGGGCTCAGGACGAGATCGAGGACAAGATCCGGGACAAGATCGAGGCGAAAGGGACAGAAGAGGGCTGAAAACGGGCAGGCCGGCGACGGGAAGCGGATCGGCGCGACGGCTCCGACGGGGTTCGGCTGGGAAGGCCGCAAGCTCCGATTGCATGCGCCACACGGACCCGACACGCACGGAGCAGCCGGCGAGCACGGGACGGGAGTCGGCTGGGCGCAGTGCGATGTGCGATGTGCGATGTGCGATGTGCGATGTGCGATGTGCGATGTGCGATGTGCAATTTGATGCCATGGAAGTGATGCCACAGCGTCGATGCCATGGAGGTGATGCCACAAAGGCATCCTCATGGAAACCAAACCGGATGGGACATATTACACGATACAATACACTACATTACGCGATACGATACACCACATTACCCATGATACCACACCCAACCACACACCACAGATATGCAATTCGTCGCAATGGTCTGGGCCAATGAGCTCGGCCACGGACTGACTCCACGGCAATCCGTCTCGCCAAGGTACAACCAACACCAACCCAAGGGGAGGGTGGACGACCCTGGCCCGCAGTGAGCCACATGGGCCGCAACGAGCCACATGCGTCGCGAGTTCCGCCCCAACACCTCCATGATGCTCGGTCGACAACCAGCAGCCATCTGGGATGCACAGGACCCATTCAGCCGGCCCACGGTCCCATCGCGTCGGTCAGCTGCATTGCCCACCCACCAGCGCCCCCCCTCGCTCCACCACCCCTCTGTCTGGCCGTCCATCGCTCTGTCCCCACCCCTCTTGTGAGCAGGATGCAAATTTGTGACCTCTCGGGTCCATATTGCCACCGAACTATACCCCGGTGATTTTGCGCGTGGGGGAACTCCGCGCCATCTCGTTGGGTGGCTGCTGGCTTGGCTGGTGACTGCAATACTCGCAGCCGATTCGTTGGCGATATCTATTCCCACGTCGCCGATTTGCGGGCCAGCTTCTGGAGCGCACTCCTTTGGCCCCACCTTTCTTTTTGCGGCGAGCGCATGACCGCCCCCTCAACGGACCATCGGTGTGTATAAAACCGGACGATATCCGAGGCACCCCATCTTCTCAGCAGCAGCCTTCTCCCCCTTACCCGCCCAAGATGGTCGCCCTGAACATATCCAAGCTCATCGCCCTCGTCTTGGCCCCCACCGCTGTCCTGGGAAGCTTTGCCATCCAGCAAATCCAGAAGAACCAGCATCAGACCCAGGTTAAAGCGTAAGCACGTGCTGTTGCCTGGGAAGCTGTTGCCGCCTCCATCGCTCTGCCTCCATCGCTCTGCCTCCATCGCTCTGCCCACGTCCTGATCCGACCTCTGATGCATGGATTCATTTTGTACTGCGTCGCTCGTTCAGTATCCTGGGCACTGGTGGCGAGTCTGTCCTAGGAGGACCTACGCCATATTGGATTGACCAGGTTTGTGCCATGCTCGCCTTCTGACTCATCGCCCCGTTGGCCGCTCTCGTCGTCGAGGCTCTTTCTTGTTGGGCGACAGCCGATTCATTGACTCTGCGTTTTGATGCGGACCTCGCATCGATTTCCTTCCCTCCGAGACAGCCTCTCGATCACTTCTCACCAAAGTCCAACGGTACCTTCCGCCAGAAGTACTTCTTCAATGATCAGGTGAGGATGCCTTGCTCTCTGTTGTGCCACCGAAGCATGCTCGCAGAGCATCATCTGTCGCTCATCCACATCGGCTAGCGAGGCTCACCGAGATACCCGCCATGCTAATGATTCCTCGCCGCCTCTCGGTGCTTAATCGCAACTAGTACTACAAGCCTGGTGGTCCCGTTTGGCGTGAGTGACCTTACGCATCCCGAAAGTACATACCTCGCCTCACGGCTCGCAAATGTCTAACGCACTCCTGGCCGCAGTCTTTGTGGGCGGAGAGGTTCCACTAGATGGCGGATGGGTCACCTCGACGGGCATGGTGCTCTTCACGCTTGCCAACAAAACGAACGGCATCATGGCTGCCATCGAACACCGCTACTATGGTGACTCGATGCCCTTCCCGGACTATTCGACCAAGAATATGGCCTATCTCTCGTCGCATCAGGCTATTGAGGACATTGTGGCCTTTGTCAAGAACTTTACGGCCACCCACAATCTTCCGTCCTGCACCAAATGGATTCCGGTGCGCCTTTGATGACTCTGCTCCCGTGATTATGTCTGGGACGGTCGCCGGCTGGCTCCTCTTTGCCCTTGACTGACACTGCTTCGTTCCTCCAGGTCAGTGGATCCTACCCTGGTGATCTCGCTGCCTGGCTCCGCGAGCTGTACCCCGATATCTTCTGGGCTGCGTACTCGTCGTCGGCCCCACTTCGGGCCAAAGCCGACTTTTTCGAGTATTCGCTTGCCGTCCGCCAGGGCATTCCCAAGATCGGCGGTTCAGAGGTTTGCCTGAACAACCTCATTCGCACCGTTTCGCTCTTTGATGCTGCTCTCAAGCGCGACCCCAAGGGCACTCGCCGTTACTTGGGTCTGGGCTCGATCGAGCTCGACGGAGATGTCGGAAGCATGCTTCCAACCAGTGCTTTGGCTGGCTCGGTTCAATTTGGTAGGTCCGCTTGGCAAGCATACGAGGCAAGCATACGAGGCCGTGCTTGAAGCCGTTTGAGCTTTGACAACTCGGTCGGCCATCAAGCTGTATTGGGTTTTGCCGGCAGCCTAGCCCAAAGCCAAGATGTTATTGGGCTGCTAACCACCAATGCCCTCCACATCCAGGTCCCTCTGCCCAATTCTACAATTCTTCGGTCACTCATATCAGCGCCGCATGCTCCGGAAAGTACTTTCCCTCCTTTGCCAATCCAAATGCCACCGATAGCCAGCTCTGGACTGATCTCCAAAGGTGGATGTACGGATATCTGGACGGGATGGGCATCATCCCGAACAACGCCACCGAGCTTGCCGCCTTGGAGACCAAGAACATGGCCGACCCAAGCAACAGCTATCGCCCCTGGTGTTGGCAAACGTGCACCGAGTTTGGGTTCTTCCAGGATGCCGAGCACGTTCAAGCCCCCGTCTACTCCAAGACGGTCAACATGGCCTATTATAAGCGGGCCTGTGCCATTCTCTTTGGCAAGGACCACCAGAACCCGCATGTCGCCCAGACCAACAAACGCTACCGCGGCACCAACATCAAAACCAGCCGCATCTCCTTCGTCAACAGCGAGATTGATCCCTGGCACATGTTGAGCATCTACAACCGCACGTCGACCGATGCCCAGCCCGTGTTCCTTCACGATGAGTTCCATTGCCTGGACATGTATGCGCCTCGCCCGGACGACACCCCTCTACTCAGCAAAGTCAAAGTCGAAGTCATGGCCGCCTGGGACAAGTTCATGGCCGGTGATACTTGCCGATCCCAGCTCGCGAACTGATGACTTTGGGGTTGTCGCAGCCCCTGCAATATCATACAGGGGTACTCTGCATCTACCAGAGTACATTACATGAACTTGAATAGCTCTTGTGCAAGAGGCGGACTATTCGTCGTTGTTCGTGCCGGGAAATGCTGTCGTGAATACACGTGGTTGATTTACAGGCAATCCAATAAAAAACGGGACACCCAGGTTTTGACCATTGATCGAATATTTTGTTACCCAAAACCATCGCGCGCTGGCCATGACCATTCGCCACACATCCGACTTTCGCACCGCCGCATTGCGATGCTACGATCTCATCCATAGCCTGCGTAAGGTCGCCTCCATATTCAGTGTATCCAAGAGCACCATCCATCGATGGCACCGAGGATGCAAGCTGGATGACCCATCCCGGGTCCCAGCTCGCAGATCCACTTTCTTCGAGCAGGCATGTCCAGTCATTCGCACCCTGATTGAACAGGACCCGTTCCAGACTGGTCCTGTGTTGCGATGCAAGCTCGAGTCCATCCTCCAGAGGAAAGTATCACTCTCACTCTGCCACACTGCCATCCAGCGAGCAGGTCTCTCACACAAGAGAGCAACACACCTCAACAAGTCCAAGCGACTGGATGAGCGAGTGGCACAGTTCAGGGACCAGGTCCGCTCCATCGACCCGCGGTGATTCGTTTTTGTCGATGAGACAGGGATCAGGAGATCCATTTTCCCTCTTTACGGATACTCACCGAAGGGCGTCCCACTCCGTCAGCGCAATCACATGAAGCACAAGTCTGTCTCGGTGGCATTTGCCATCAACCACTCTGGTGTGCTGCATCGCATGTACATCCCCACATCATTCAAGACACACTCGATGGTCGAGTTCTTTGAGCGAGCGACCTTCCCAGACGACTCTGTGGTTGTGATGGACAATGTCAGCATGCACAAGACAATGCCTGTCCTGGACTGCATCGAGCACCGTGGATGGTCAGTGATCTTCACCCCACCTGCCTCACTCGACTTCAATCCCATCGAGAACTTCTTTGGGGTTGAGTCCCCATCATTTTGGGGTTGAGTCCCCACCGATTTGGGGTTGAGTTCCTCCAATTTGGGGTTTAGTCCCCCAATCAAGCCGCCATTTTCGCGTTCACATCCCTGGCTTGAACCTCTCGGCGATTTTTGAACAGGGTCACTTCCCCAACCAGCCCGCAAAGACGGGTTCCTGCTCTCGGGTATAAATGCCACACCTTCGTCCTGCTGCTTTCTTCCCTCATCTCGCCTTGATCTGATCATCGCGCTATTGCACGATAAAAAAAAGTCTCTGTTCTGACCAGTACCACTGGCAGGCATCCAGCATCCTCTGCCCCCATGCCTCCGAAGCGCAAGGGTACCGGTGATGGCCAGCCTCGGCCGCCCAGGCCCAAGAAAGCCAAGTCACAGTCGGAGCCTGTCTCTGGTTCGTCTTCTGATCCCACGCATGCTTGTTCGTCTGTTGCTCCGTCGCTCACCACCACTGCTTCTGCAGATCCAATGGATGTCGATCCCACCGAGCCTGGTCCATCTACTTCCTCGAGTACCGGCAAGCGATGTCGCCAGTGCGATGGCACCGATCACGAGCGAAGCAACACTAGCAAGTGTCCCAAATACCGGCCCCTCAAGAGTTCTGTCGTCCCACCCGTGGATGGAAGGTCATCCGCCCCTCATTACAGCTGCTTCAAGCAGACGATGGATGGCTGTTGTCTCAATCCCGCTCTCCGCGACAAGATCCAGGCCACCGTCGAGGTCATGACACAGATCCAGTTCGAGGCATCCAGGCTGCTCAACCTGCACATCCTCCGGTGCATCGAGCAGGATCTTCCCGTCCCCGTCATCTCCAAGGCCACACCTGCTTTCGTTCGCCAATGCTTCAAGATCGTCCAGGCCGGTGCCCTCTCGCCGACTGGGGACAATGAGAAATACAACGAGCATCTGGTCGCTTCCTTTCGCGACTACCAGACCACTCGGCACGCAGACCTGCCTCCGGCCCCTTGTCTGCCTGATGGTGCTCGCAGTCAGCTTCTCACTCTCGCTGTCAATGCCTATGCTACCAACTGCACCACCCACCTCGACCTGGCCTACTGGCGACTCCTTCGCCGCTTCTGCGCTGCCGTCTTCCCAGCCAACAAGCATAAGCACGAAGCCATCGAGGCCTGTCTCGAGCTCTTCGAGAAACCAGGGCAGACACCACCCAAGGCCGATCTCGAGTTCCTCTATCCCGAGTTTGGTCACGTCCTGGACGAGTTTCGGTACAGCAACGACCAGGACCGCTTCCGAGCCCTCCATCGCCTCTCACACCATGTGGGAATCCTCGCCCGAGACAAGATGGTCGACAATGTCCACAAGTGGATCGACTGTGACATGCCCGCCCTCCGAGTCACCGAGCTGCAGCGCCAGGCCAAGCTGGACGAGCTCACTACCCAAGGCATTCCCTCCGACGACAAGAGGTTCACCACGGCCAAGTCTGAGCTCGGCACCACCAAGGCCAAGATCAACAAGCTGGCATCCAGACTCAAGTGGTGCCTCAAGCAGCTCGCTCTTGACACTCCTCCGGCCGTGTGAACGATGGTTCCTCTGTGCACTACAAGGGCCAAGTATGTCAAGATTGACACGGTCACTCTCTGGGAACTCCTGGGTCCAAAGAAGCGCCTTGGACTCACCAGGGACATGCTCAAGGAAGAAGGTGAGGACGGTGTCAACAACCAGGATCGTCTCTGGCGCAGTTGCTTCAAGCTGCGTAGTTCCCTCTTCCGTGACCGGGATATCAATCACAAGCTGTTCAACTACGAGATCAGCACCGATGGCATTGGATGCACCATCGGCCTCGTCAAGTTTCTGCCTCGAACCGATCACACCGAGACCATCGAGCCTCCTCCGACTGCCGAGCAGCGTATCCAGGCCCACATCGGCGACCCAGACCCCGATCGCACCACTTGGATTGGAATCGACCCAGGCGTCGGCTCCATCTTCACGGCGGTCATCCAAGCACCGGGCCACCAAGACGAGGTGGTCTCATTCTCCAATGGCCACTACCAGCACATGTGTGGCCATACGTCCAACACCAAGTGGCACAACACCATGAAGTATCGACTCAGCATCGAGACCTGGATGTCGACCACCCCCTCGCCCAAGGTGTCGTCCTCGGAGGCTTTCAAGGTCCATCTCACCCATGTCCTGCGACCGGAGCTGCGAGTGCAGCTCGACTTCCACCTTGGCAAGAAGGCTCGCCACCATCGCTTCACGGGCCACAAGAGGCGCCAAGTGGCCGTCGACAGGATGTGCAAGGCCGTCCTGAAGCACGCCCCGATACGGACCGATGTGGTGATCGCCTTTGGCAATGCGTCATGGCGGCAAGGCAAGGGCTATGCATCCAGCCCTCGGAGGCAGCGGTTTGCTCGGTACTTTGAGCAATTCGAGCACCACCGACGCCGTCCCAATCACCATCATGGAAGTGTCAAGGTGGCCTCGACGAACGGGTTCAACACCTCGCAAGTGTGCTCCAAGTGCCTGGAGCCAGTTCGGTTGGAAGGACTCGATGCGCCCAGTGTTGCGAATTCCCACTTTGTCAGGAGCTGCAAGAATCCCAGCTGCCTGACAGTGTGGAATCGCGACGTCAATGCGGCGCGCAACATGATCACAGTATGCAGGTCGATTGTGGAGATCGGAGAGCGACCGGCGGTCTTCACTCGGAGGCTGCCAAAGTGATCTGTTTTATTTCTTGTGGCTTTGCTTGACGCAAGCACAGCACATACTACTGTTCATGGAAACGGCTATATTGTCCCGTTTTTTTCTGAATAAAGTGTACATGAGCGACTTGCATGATGTGTCCCCGACTGTGTTGACATGGCGATCCATGAATCACTCTGCACCGATGACATTCGCTGCGTTGGAGATACCTCAGAAGTGTCGGAAGGTTGGCCGTACACATCCTGATCGACCATGCTGGCTGTTCTTCCTCCAACCGCGAGAGCGATGCCCCAAACAACGAGAAAGCAGATGCCTGGATACAATCTCCTTGGCGCATGTTGGCAGGATCGGAAACATGCGGTCCTTGGCATAGCCCTGCTGTCTCGATCATGCCGTCGGTTATACGTTCAAGCCGATTGCGTTGATCTAAATGATCTGACCGTGTATTCGAGATGTTCAGCAAGGTGGTCTGGATGTGCTGTGCCAGCCCGATCGATTCGCTCTGGGTTGTCACGTTCTCGATTCCGAACGGGGGCGGTGCTTGGTCGCCCACTTGGCACGCCCTTTCCGCTTGGCCCAATGTTCGGTGCCTCTCCCTCGTCTCCATCTGTCAACCTCCAGCCCATCCAGCTTTCCATCGATTCTTTCATCGATCCGTCCGCACATCCCATCCAGCAGCCAGCGTGCCATGTCTGCAGCCACAGGTGAGACTCTGTTGATGATGCATCACCGATGGCGGGTGACGGCAATGTCTGCTGCTGACCCTTGTGCCAGACTTTGATGCCTTCCTGGACAAGCACGATCTCGCCAGGAACAAGACCCTCCTGGTCGACCACGAGATCAACAGCACCGACCTGGTGGGTTGCTTGGCTCTGTCGCCGATGGCATGATGCACTCGATGGTTGGCGATGTCCGTGCTGGCGATGGAATGTCGCCGACACTGCGGCCGTCGATGCCCCTGGCCATCTAGACATTGTTGCTGAACAACGGCTGCCTGTCCAGGTCCTCTCTCTGACCGAGCCAGAGATGAAGCAGATCGGGCTCAAGCTCGGCGCCATCAAGAAGATCCAGCGAGCCCAGCGCCAGAACACCGAGCCGCCTGTTGTCGTCCACAAGAGCGAGCCACCGCCATCCAAGACACCCGATAGCAGCGAGAATGCTGTTCTCCCTGTGGTCCGATACAGACCGCCTCCGCTGACGAGGGGATGGAAGTGCCAGCTGGGCAACAGGGACCACGAGGTGTTCATCAGGTGCGGCGATGTCTGTGGTGCAGTGTGGGGTGTCTGCACTCCAGCCGGTTGATCATCAATCCATGTCCATGTCTGCACTGGCAACATCGACATCCAGAGTGTCCACTGACCATCGCCTCTTTGCCCAGCTATCGAGTCTTCAGCGACGAGATGCCCGCAATCAAGCTCTACGCCGCCCTCAAGTCGTCCAGCCAATACGACAAGAACCTGTGTCCGTACCTCGACCAGCTGTGTCTCGTCGATGCCATGAACTGGGAGACGGGCTTCATCAACGGCCTGGTCAACTCGCAGGTCATTGTGCTGGTTCTGTCGGAGCGGGGACTGAGCCGCACCCGCGAGGCACACCTCAAGCCAGACAACCAGTTCCTGGAGGTGAGCAAGCGAGCGGTTGGCCGAGCCTCCATGTCGATGCACTTGCACTCGATAGTCCCTGACACTCACACTCACACTCACACTCACACTCACACTCACACTCACACTCACACTCACACTCACACTCACACTCACACTCAGGTCCAGCATGCCCTGCGTCGGATGCGAGAGTCGGCCACCACCGGCCGCCCGGTGACCGTCCAGCCCGTCTACATGTGGTCGACCCGCATCATCAACAACCAGACCTATGCTTCCAAGTACTTCCCCAACCCCGACGACTTTCCCGACGAGCCGCCCTGCCACGATCTGAGTCCCCTCGTCGACGGCAAGCCCGTATCGATCCGCCAGACCATCCGAGATGTCCTGGCTCTCCAGCAGTTCAATGCCGCCGATGGGACGGCGGTGATGAGGTGGGTGGCTGCTGTCATCCCATCGATGGCAAGCCATTTCTGCTGCATTGCTGTCATGCGTGATCGCAACATCCTGCACACCATACACACCATCAATGTCATGCACACCATCAATGTCATGCGCACCATGCTGCATCAGACTTCTCTCACAACACCACACGACACCATACACATCGCCTCACCTTGCTGCACATCCATCTGACCACATCTAACTGACCACATTCCCTTTCGCACTCGTCCATCCCCCGCCACCACACAGGCTCTCTCCGTACATCCGAGTGCTTGTGGCCAAGACCGAGAGGGCCATCGCCGAGGGCATCCTCTACCACCAGAGCCGACCCATCGTCCTCGCTGCCGACGAAGACTCGCAGCTCCGCGTCCTGCTCGATCCCATCGACTTTGACCCCGACAGGAAGGCGCTCGAGGATCTGTATGTCGAGGGCACCCGCCAGTGGCTGTTTGACCATGTCACTGCCTGGGTCGACGACGACGACAACGCCGACCGGGTCCTGTGGGTCAATGCCGTCGCCGGTGTCGGCAAGTCCGTCGCTGCTGCCCAGATCGCCAACATCCTCCTTGGCCGGGACCAGCTGACGACATCGCTGTTCCTCAAGTACAACGACACCCGCAAGAACAACCCCCGCATCCTGCTGACCACGATCGCATATGGACTGTGTCGCTGGTACGCACCGATCGGCCGTCGGCTCCTCGATGCTGGCCACTCCAAGGACGACCTCGACAAGATGAGCATCAACGATCTGTTCAAGGCCGTGATTGAGGATCCACTCGAGGCACTTGGCCAGTACCGGCCCAAGGGAGCCGTCGTGGTGATGGTCGATGGATTGGACGAGTGCCATCCGCGCGACGAGATCCTGTCGCTCCTGGCCTGGCGACTCACACAGCTGAAGGACGAGTCCCGGATCAAGCTGCTGCTGACGTCCCGCCCCGAGGCCGACATCAGGGATGCCTTCCGAGGAGTGCCGACCACGACGATCGAGCCGTCGAGCGAGGACAACATCCGCGACCTCCGGGTGTTCATCGACCATCGTCTCAGGGACCATCCCAGCCTCAGCGAGTCGGACCGCACCCAGGCGATCTCGGTGCTGCTGGACCAGTCCAAGACATTCGTGTGGATCAACCTGATCCTCAACACCGTCGAGCACGAGCTGGAGACTCCCGAGCCTGGATCGACGCCGTGCGAGGAGAGCGACGCAGCACACGAGCCACGGACACTGACTCTCGAGATGATCCGAGAAATCAACGACTCGTCGGTGGATCTCAAGGGACTGTACCACAAGACATTCGCCAAGATCCACTCGCAGTCGAGCCATCCGGCCGAGCTGGTCACGGTGGTGTCGGCGATTGCCACGGCCCAGTCGATCCTGACCCCATACATCATCGCCGATGTGTTTGGACTCGAGATCGGCGTCGTTTGCGAGTGTCTCAAGAGCCTCAGTCTGGTCCTCGATCCTGGCGCCAATGGACTGGGTCCCCGAGACAGCCAGTCCACCAACACCGAGGTCAAGTTCAACCACAAGTCGGTGGCGGACTATCTCCTCGGTGACGCATCGACTGGCCATCCGTGGCATGTGTCGGACTCGTTCCACACGGTGTTTGCCATGGGATGTCTCGGCGTGATCCTCTCGCACGAGCCAGTGATCAACATCTGCGATATCTACGACTTTCACGACAACACCCCAGACCTCGAGGACAGGGTCGCAGCCAAGATCACACCGTCGCTGCGATACAGCGTCGCCCACTGGATCACACACTTTGTGTGGTGTGTGGATGGAGTGGCCGAGTCGAGTCCGGTGTGGCAGTCGACCGAGATGGTCGATGTGGCAGCGGTGCTCACTCGGTTCGTCAAGACTCATGTGTTCTTCTGGCTCGAGTGTGGGTCGCTCACACATGTGGTCAAGCCGATCATCGAGCAACTGGCTGTGCTGCGAGGAGTGATCGCCAAGGCACCCAGCACCGTCGTCGACGATACCACGAAGGAACTGGTCAAGGACACGTATCGATTCATCCGCGAGTTTGCCGACCCGATCATCAAGAGTGCACCACAGGTGTACAACTCGGGATATGCATTCACACCGAAGGAGACGGCGATCTACAAGACATATGCCGACCAACTCGAGGACAAGATTCCGTTCCTGGTCACCTGCGGTCCAGCACCCACCTGGGATCCGTGTGTGATGACACTCACAGAACATACTGACTGCCTAAATTATGTCTCCCTTTCGGCGGACGGCAAGTGGTTCATATCAGGCTCGAACGACGGAGAAATCAAAATATGGGATGCTGTCTCTGGTCAGCTGAAACGAACCCTTGGTGGTGGCGAGCAAGCTTACTTGACGACAGCCATATCTCCTGACGGCAAAACCGCTGCGTCGGGTGGATGCGACAACGTCATAAAGATGTGGAACGTGGTCACCGGCCAGCTCAAGTACGTCCTCAAGGACCACACGCACTGGATACGTAGCCTCTGTTTCTCCCCGGATAATGAATACCTTGTCTCTGGCTCTGATGACAAGACCATCAAGGTGTGGGATATTGCAACCGGCCAAGCAAAGCACACGTTCGAAAGCCATACCGAGCCACTCTGTTGTGTCGCCTACTCCCCAGACCAAAAATGGATCTTATCCGGGTCGTGCGACAACACCATCAAGATATGGGACTCCACAACAGGCCAGCTGAAACACACTCTCGAAGGACACACCTACTGGGTTTATTCAGCCTGCTTTGCGCCTGATGGAGGCTCTATAGTCTCAGCCTCGGCTGATCACACAGTCAAAGTCTGGGACTTTGTCACTGGCAAGTTGAAGATGACGCTCGAAGGCCACACCAACTCCGTGGGCGCCGTTACCGTCAGCCATGACGGCCGCTTCATTGTGTCTGGATCCTGGGACAAAACCATCAAGATCTGGGACGCATCCCTGGGGCATCTCAAGAGAACCCTCGTTGGACACGATCATTACATCCTTGCCCTGGCCGTTTCAACCGACGGCCAGTGGATCCTGTCCGGCTCCGAAGACATGACGGTTAAAATCTGGGATGCGAATGCCCAGACTCCAGAGTCGGTCACGGACCACATGGATTACATACGAGCTACTATTTTGCTTCCTGATGGGGGTACCATCGCCTCCGGGTCCAATGACTCCACTATCAAGGTTTGGGATCTGGCCACAGGTGGGCTCAAGCTGAATCTGAAAGGACACACCGACTATGTGCTTGCTCTCGCAGCCCTTCCTGATGGCCAGTCGATCGTCTCTGGATCGAGAGACTCGATGATCATGATATGGGACATTGTCTCTGGAAAGCGTCTCCAGACCCTCGAGGGTCATACCGAAGCAGTTGGAGCAGTTGCGGTGTCATTTGACGGCCAGCACATCATCTCCGGATCGAATGATCACACCGTCAAAGTATGGCATGCCTCTTCTGGCCGCCTGATACACTCGCTCGATGGCCATAACATGGACGTCCAGTCGATTGTCATCTTACCAGGCGACAAGGGAATCGTCTCTGGCTCGGACGACAATACGATCAAGATCTGGGATATCGAAACTGGCCGTCTCAGACAAACACTCGAGGGACACGCAGGAGCACCCGTCTCCATCGACATCTCCCCCGACGGCCGTATCATCACAAGCACCGACTATGACGACGTTACTATTCTCTGGATGAGCAGGGATGATGAATTCGTCCGCTCCGAAAAGGCCTTGATCGATTTCGAAGCTACTGATCTTGGCCGACCGCCACCAACTGCATGGATGGAGGCAGCCGAGTCCACCCAGTGGCTGCGGCACAACAAACACATTATCAAGATTCCTCACAATCTCTTTGATTGGTACTCTCGCCACGTCTCTGATGACAGCCAGATCTACATGGTCTTCCATCGCTTGACAAAGATCGTGGTACGCTAATCTGTATGATTCGTTGCTGCACTCTACCCTCTATGTTGCCTGCCGTCTTGTTCATTCTGGCTGATCTTCCTTGGCTCCACAGGCCAGCTATACCGACACTCCGCAGACCCAACTCGCATATGCTCGCTATCTCGCCACCTCGCCCGACCCCCGCCGCCAGTCCAAGGCAGTTGATGCCTTTGCCAAGGCCGCCGATGGAGGAATTGCCGAGGCGCAGTTCCGACTGAGTGAATGCTATCTCGATGGATTCGGGGTCGAAGCGGATCCGGCTCGGGCTATCCCGTGGCTCGAGAAAGCTGCTCAACAAGGGTGCTACGACGCTCATTTCAGACTTGGCCTCTGCTGTCGCGACGGCCTTGGCACAGAGATGGATCGTGAGAAGGCACTCAAGCTCCTCGAGTCCGCCGCGGCCGGTGGTCGGGTCAATGCGCAGATCGAGATGGCCCGGCATTTTGAGCAGGGGACCACCGCCGCAGTCGATCATGCAAGCGCCCTCCACTGGTTCCAACGCGCTGCTGAGCAAGGATCTGCTGAGGCCCAGTTTCAAGCCGGCCGGCGTTACGAAACCGGAACTGGGACCGAGGCCGACATTAGTAGTGCATTGATTTGGTTCAAGCGTGCTGCGGATCACGGCCATCTCGAATCTCAAGTCCATCTCTTCCTGCTTTCCTCGGCTCACGTCGAAACGGACAACGCCTTCGCACTGTTCGCTTACGGCCACTGCTTTGAGCATGGTTTTGGCATCGCTGCGGATCGCATGGCTGCTGTTGAATGGTACCGCCAGGCAGCACGCAAGCGCTGCATCGACGCACAGCGCGCACTCTTCGATCTCCTTTCGAACTTCGAGCCCTCGGATGCGTCCGAGCAGCTCTGGCTTGGAAGCGCGTACGAAGACTGCAATGGGCACCGCACTAGCTATCGGAAAGCGCTGGAGTGGTATCAGCGGGTGGCTCGGCAGGGCTCCGGTGAGGCTCAAGAGGCCCTCATCCGTCTCTCACGAAGACTGTCGGACCAAGACGACCGCTACGGTGCCCTTTGTTGCGGATTTGAATACGAGCATGGTATAGGCAGACCGAAAGACCTTTCCCAGGCCCTGCGATGGTATCGAGAATCATCAGACAGAGACGTCGACTTTGCCAAGGATACCCTGTTCCAGCTCGCATCCATGCTGGATCAACAAGACAATATGGATGCCAAGTTTTACCTCGGCTACTGTTACTACTTTGATTTCGGAACAGTGGGATCCTACAAGAAGGCATTCGAGCTGTTCGAGACAGCTTCAAGCCAGGGTCATGTCGAGGCGAAGCTGCTGCTTGGGCAATGCTATATGGACGGCTCAGGCACAGCAACCGACAAGTCCAGGCGTTTGAGCTCCTCAGATCCGCTGCGGAGCTTGGTCTGCCGGCTGCACAGCACGTTTCTTGCCGGCTGCTATCGTAACGGCGAAGGAGTCGAGCCAAACCGGAAGAGGCCGCCCGCTGGGACCAACGTGCTGCCGACACAGGCAACAGCGAGAACATGAGTCAAGCATGAACTGTGGTCTCGCTATCCAGTGGTTTGGCCGGTTTCGGGAACACAGTCTTGAATACATCTGGCCGATCTCCTGAGATGACGATCGACTGGCAGCAATGTCGCGATGCGGGAGTGCGAGGCATGCATTCGAGATTTGCACAGTGGGTGAGGTGGATTCCAGAAAATCATGCCATCCCGAACTCAAAACAAGATGTGCTGTAAATTTTGGACCAAAGGTGTATTGAATAGAGTTGGAGGGGCTCTTTGAGCCAAAGACAAGACCTAAGGATTGACATACACTGAAGAAAACACTGTAAACTAAACTAACGTCTAGTAAAGATACATTGGTCTAATCGGAGGGAAGCGACAACTAGAGATGTCAAAAGTTAACCGTGCGGGGACTGAGACGGGAGGAGAGCAATCTACATGTATCCGATGGGGACACACTTGTAAGGGAGGGCGGTGGAGGAAGCCGAAGGGGAAGCGGAGGAGGTGGCGCTGGAAGTCGAAACGAACGAAGTGGAAGAAACGGAGGAGGACGAAGCGGAGGAAAGAGGGAGACACAGAGGACGAAGTGGCCGAAGACGAAGGAGACCCGAGGAAGACGAAGCGGTAGACGAGGGAGACACCGAGGAAGCAGAAGCGGAGGAGGAGGTGGCCGAAGACGAGACGGAGGACGAAGCGGAAGACGAGACGGAGGACGAAGCGGAAGACGAGACGGAGGACGAAGCGGAAGACGAGGAAGAGGAGGAAGTGGCCGAGGACGAAGGAGAAACCGAGGAAGACGAAGTGGCCGAGGACGAGGCGGAAGACGAAGTGGCGGAGGACGAGGCGGAGGACGAAGTGGCAGAGGACGAGGCGGAGGACGAAGTGGCCGAAGACGAAGGAGAAACCGAGGAAGACGAAGTGGCCGAGGAAGTGGCGGAAGACGAAGTGGCGGAGGACGAGGCGGAGGACGAAGTGGCCGAGGACGAAGGAGAAACCGAGGAAGACGAAGTGGCCGAGGAAGTGGCGGAAGACGAAGTGGCGGAGGAGGTAGTCGAGGAGGTGGACGGGCTCGGGGAAGGAACTTGAGGAGGAAGGGTCGTGCCGACCGCGAGAGCCAAGCCAGAGCGAGAGTTGTCGAAGTCGTAGATGGAATAGTAGTTGCGGAGGAAGACATCGCCGAGGATCCATCCAGGGGCACCGTCTTTATGGGTTCAAGCGGAATCAAATATCAGCAACTGATTCGTACATGCCAACGACATGGCGTAGCGATTCAAACTCTGCTTCCCTCATACTTACTAATGGCCGAGATGGCGAAAACACAGATGGGAGGATTGTTTCCAGGGAAATAGAGAATATACTGCTCCGGAAGGAGCGAGAACTGGTTACCCTGAAGCGCGAGCTGGATGACAGGGAACTGCGACGCCACAGAGCAGTCCACAGTGTACACGCCATAAGCAGGATTGTAGGTCGGCTGAGACGGCAAGGCAGGAAGGACGATGTTGGTCAAGTGGCTCTGAGGAGCAACGATCCAGCTCGTTCCTGGAGAGTAGTTCATAAGCAACGGAAGGAGATGCAAGTAGGTCAGAAGGATTGCCATGAGCGAGAGCGCATAAGTGGTCAATGTCGGGGCAGAGGACAGATGCGAGACTGCCTGCGTGCTGCTGCTGCTGCTGATAGACCCACCTGTATCGAGGATACCAAGGGAACCATCGGTGATGGCAGTGCTCTGGCCATTGATGTGATGGCGGTCAAAGCGTGGCTCCAGTAGTAGTAAAGTGGGGTGGTGCCTCCGACCAAGAAAGGATCGAGCGTGAGCCAGGTGATGCTGCCGGTGAAGCGGTTGGAGTCATAGCCACCGAGGGTGAACTCTCCACCAGTGTTAGAGTCGACGCTGTCGGTAGGACTGCCGTTGAGCCAGAAGCCAAAGACAGCTTGATCAATGACGCCGGTTCTCTTCAGAGTCTGGACAACACCTTCCTGAGAGGTGTCAGCTATCGAGTCAGATAGAGTATGAAGCGGCGTGAGTGATTGTACCTATGTGGCTTGAGGCGGTCAGGACGGCGACAAAGAGCGCCACCGATGCAGATTGTCGGCGACCATGGTGTGCGACTTACACTGAGCCGGGCTGTTGTAGGCGAGACCAAGAATACCATCGATGCCTTCGGCAGTCTGGCTGGCGAAAACTGAGTCGACGGAGCTGATGTCGTTGAAGATTTGAGAGGTAGAGATAACTCCAGCAAAGTTTACTGCGTCCTGTAAAGGGGAGAGTGTAGTGGAGGCTTAGACACTTGCACCAAAACGCTGGTGCATACGATGATCGTCGAGGAACTTACATAATCAAGGGTGCCGCTGCAGCTACCAGAGCCATACTGGAGCGACTCGGGAGTACCCGTTGAGGAAAAAGTCGAGCTTGAAGCCGAGTCGAACTTGTCGGCACCTTTGCAGGTGGTGCAGGAGGAACCCTCGACCCAGAGGCGGCTAGAGCCGGTGTCCAGTTGGACGTTGAAGTACTGAGGAGGGGTGCTGGGTGCAATCACAAAAATAGTGGGACACAGCGGTCAGAACATGGAGCAGTGGGCAGCATTGGCAGCAGCGAGTGATCAAAGCTCATAGTGGCCAGTAGTCATGCACTGCAACCTGTGGGCTCACCCAATCAAGATAGGCGCGAGGTACTACGAACGAGACGTGGAGGAACACGGTGAGCGACTCGGTCGAAAGTGCGGATGAGAGCATGATGAAAAGTATGCGTGCAGGTAGACAAGGCGCAACTCGCCAAGTGCAGTGCCAAATAACTCAAACGTACAGCATAGTTGGCCAGGTTGATGATGGGAGTGTTGGTGGGGACAAAGCTGTTGTCGTTGCCCGAAAGACCAAAGCGGGTGCTCCACTTGGCAGTGACAGCAGCGATGTCAGCGCCCACAGACTGAGGGGTGATCTGGTCCGCGGTGATGTTCTTGCTGATGGGGATACTGTATATGGCCGGCGAACGCAGGTTAGAAAGCTGTTGGCTGGACAGGCGGTGGCTCACAGGTTGAAGCAGATGTGGAGGGCAACGGAACTGGGGGGCTGCAGCGACCCGATGAATAGAGAAACGTACACAATGGCGGCATAGGCACCGGCCGTGGTGGCGAGGGCAAAGATGGCGGCGGAGACTCTCATTTTTTCCAAACCAAGAGGAGCGAGAAGCCAACGGGCGGTCGGTGAGGAGCAGGACGGCGGTGGGAATGCCCAGGTTTTATATGTCGGCGCTGGCGAAGAAATCCCAGACCAAGGGGGCGAGCCACGCCCGAAGCAACATGTCGCAAGGCCGCTTCGTGCGCTGCCGTGCCCAATCTGCAGCTTCAATGCGGCTGTAGAATCGGCGCGATCCGGATCGAGAACCGACCGCACCTTGTCGAGCGCGATGAGATGGCGTGTTGTTCGCTGCTCGCTACTGGTTTGCGTTGGATCGAATGGCCAATCGCCCGATGATCGAACGGGAAACGTGGCGATGAGTGATCGAAGCTGGGACAGGTTTTTGGGCACAGGTCCGTTGGTTTGGCCACTGGGCAACACGGATCTGCCGCGGAACGCCAGACAGGTGCGCGCGACGCCGAAATGCACCAATGGGCATCGATGCAGCGCACCCATAAGTGGCACAA
>NW_026516526.1:22500-25000 GCF_025602895.1 Polychytrium aggregatum | reverse complement strand
AAACTGATAATGAGCTTTCTGCTATCCTGAGGGAAAACTTCGGAGGGGAACCAGCTACTAGATGGTTCGATTAGTCTTTCGCCCCAACCCCAAATCCGCGCTGCCGATTTTGCACGTCAGAACCGCTACGAGCTTCCACCAGAGGTTTCCTCTGGCTTGCACCTCTATTCAGGCTTAGTTCACCCATCTTTCGGGTCCTAACATATATGCTCTAACTCAAGATCTATCAAGAAAATCCAGACCGGTCGATGGATGCTCCGAGGATCCCATCTATTCACTTTCATTGCCTTCTGGGTTTGGCACCCAAAAAATCGCAGATATGTTAGACTCCTTGGTCCGTGTTTCAAGACGGGTGGCTTAAAACCATTTCGTCAACATTCCTAAGCGACAGGAGAGAAATCCACCCACCGAGCTCCGTCCGCACTAGACGCAATCCAGCATGCTGTTTACATCCGTACGCACTGAGGCGACTGGCTATCCTATGACTTTGCTGCAGTCCTCAGTCCGGTCCCGGGACAGGCACTCCACTTGCCGAGGCGCATGGAGCTTTTTATCCCGAGCCCAAACTGATGTTGACCTGTCCGAGGGAAAAGTTGCACTGGCCGCTTGGACCAATTGATTTTCCCAGGACAAACAATAGTTCTAAACCGTTCACTATTGACAATTTCACGTACTATTTAACTCTCTTTTCAAAGTTCTTTTCATCTTTTCCCTCACGGTACATTGTTCGCTATCGGTCTCTCGCCAATATTTAGCTTTAGATGGTATTTACCACCCATTTAGGGCTGCATTCCCAAACAACCCGACTCTTTGAAATCTTATCACATAGGGCCAATGGCGGGATCGTGAACGGGATTGTCACCCTCTACGATGCCTTGTTCCAAAGGACTTATACCCCGCCTGTCCCCGAAAAAAGATTCTTTAAACTACAATTCGCCTGACAAAGCCAGGAGATTTCAAATTTGAGCTTTTCCCGCTTCACTCGCCGTTACTAGGGGAATCATTGTTATTTTCTTTTCCTCCGCTTATTGATATGCTTAAGTTCAGCGGGTAATCTTGCCTGATTTGAGACCAAGTGTTCAGAGCAATTTTCTTAGGAATTGCTCTATCCAAAAAAAAGCATAGGCTTTATCGATTGAAGAACCGTTGCCGAGACTTTCCCGTTAAGGACAATCCCCATCAACATTTCATTTCTCCATCAAGCGCAACACTTCCTTGGGGTTGAGAAACGACAAGTTATCTAGAGAAAACCAAGAAAGACTCCTTTAGCGAGCCTGTCTTCATAGTCTAAGAGTTGATTTTGGTTCCCTTTTATCAAGAGATCAAACACTTATTTAGAAAACAGGTTCAGAGTTTTTTTTTTCTTTGCCTTTCTAAATACATTTCATCTATTTCGACCAGTCCGCTCTGCTTTTTTTTTTAATTCACAGCTTCGGAGCTCGTCAAATCCAAACAAAATCAGATTTTGTCTGATGAAACTTTATCGATACTCAAACAGGCATACCTTTCGGAATACCAAAAGGTGCAATATGCGTTCAACAATTCGATGATTCTCGTTAATCTGCAATTCACATTACGTATCGCATTTCGCTGCGGTCTTCATCGTTGCGAGAGCCAAGAGATCCGTTGTCAATAGTTGTCAAATAAATTATTCGCAAGCCAAGATGGATTGGTGATTTTTTGCATCTAAAAAGCATAGAGATTTGGCTCGAGGTTATCGAGAATCACTAAGCCCAGCTACAAAAAAATTACATCCTCTTTATTGCCTACGTTAGATTAATCTATTTTTAGAACAGACATTGAAATTTCTATGGCATAGGTGTTTTTTTTTTGTTATAGTTTGAAATCGATAGACAGTCCTCACGGCCGAATTAAAAGTCATAGGTTTCTTCCCTTGGCGATTTCCATAGACCAATTCTAGGGCGACTCTGACCATCGGTGCCTTTCTTTCACTCGATAGCAAACACTTGGAAATAGAGAGGATCTCTTTTCTATACTGGAGCTGTTTGGGAGTAAGAACCTCCAACAAAAAGAGTATCCCTTTCCAACACTTTGCCAGAAATCGAGCTTGAATGAGAGAAAGCGTCCGATCCTCAATAAAGAGACGTCAGAGACCCACGGGAATCGGTTAGGACATTCGTAGGGCTTGAATCCTGCAACTCCCTCCTCAACTGGAGGCGACCGCGAGGCATATAAATCTACCGATTTCGAGAATATAGTTTATCAAATGGATAGAATATCCCAAACAGTAAAAGGGGTGAATTCGTTAGACACAATCAAGCAGATCAGCGACAAACCCTAAAGAGGGTTGGCCACCTAACTGCAAGCAGTCTAGAACGAATCGGTTTTTGGTAGAGACACCAATAGGGCCCTTCCGTTGGCGTCCAAATCCTAGTCCTATTCGGACAGAGACATAGACACCATCGCAAAAAAAAACCTATGGCGCTCCGGTTCATTGTTAATGATCCAACCGCAGGTTCACCTACGGTTACCTTGTTAC
>NW_026516526.1:17500-20000 GCF_025602895.1 Polychytrium aggregatum | reverse complement strand
CGGCTGTTCTGATTTTCTCTCCCCTCTCTGCCCAATCTTGCTGTCGTCCTGATTGAACTCGACGCTCAAGCGAGATCGTTGTGTGGCTGTCGGTGAAGCTGGTGCTGTCACCTAGATCCACCCAACAAATCTAGCTATGTTGTCCCCGAGGTTTGTTGTGAGCATCACTTGGTGGCTGCTATGGATTTTCTCGAATTAGGATTCCTAACGAGAAACGCGCTCGCCAAAGAGAGGGCCGCCCCCTAGTTCGTCTTGGTCTCTGACCTGGCTGGCAAACCTAACCAACGTGTCCTGGCGTTTTCCCCCCCGCGCCTATCCCCCTACGACAGTACTCGCCCCTTTATCGGTAGGATTCGCGCACCGACGTCTGCGTCGTCGACATCCCTGCCTCGTCCTGTCGCATTGCACCGGCCTCCCACAGCCTCGCATTCTATCGACTAGTCTCGACGAGGACTGATGTGCGAATGACCCCCGCCCCCTCTCCTGTCCCTACGCACCAGCAGAACTGATGTTTCGAGCCAAAAGAGAGAGAGAGAGCCACCCGCACACCATCCCCCGCGTCGATAGCCGACAGGTGCGATTCGTGAGCGACAGATGCAACAAAACAGTCCGAGACCGAGACGCCGGCTAAGCAGGGCCGGGTCGGAAACCACGTCAAGCGGTGCTAATTGCACCAGGACAATGCTTTCGGAGGATAGGGTTGGGCGGAAAAAGCCAGCACACGCCAGCAGGCCGCGTCCCCAAAATCAGTTGCAAAACACTAGGAGAAAACCCGCCCCTTAACGAAGGCGTCTCCCGCCAAGCGCCTCCGACCGGCCGAGACCGATCGATCGAGAGCCCTTAACGGCCGTGATTAGAAAAGAGTACTAAGTCGGTCCCAGAGACAGCCTTAGCGTCAGGTTTCGATTGCTCTAGCCTGACTGACTGCTCTAGTCGCTTTTCATCTTCTCCCTCACGTATATCCAGACCCCCCCAAAAGAGTGCCGCCACGGTGCTGCCAGCCGGCAGGGGGCGGGCAGCGGGAACCACCGACCGGGTGACACCAGCGCCGTCCCCGCTGGCCTCGCAAATGTAGACATGTGCGTTATCTGGGGGCCAACATGGCCTGGGGGGTGTGCGGGCCGCCGTTCTGTGCCATTCCGTGCACGACGCGCGCGTGTGTGTGTGTGTGTGCATGTGGCAGTGCGGCGCGGTGCTACGGGGTGTGGTGCGCGGTGCTACGGTGCGTGGTGCGTGGTGCGTGGTGCTACGGAGGGTAGCATATAGTGTGTGCTGTGTGCTGTGTGCTGTGTGCTGTGTGCTGTGTGCTGTGATATGTGAGGTATGCTATGTGCTGGTGTCGGATGGGTGATGTGCAGGATAGTGTGTGGTGTGGTATGTGGTGTGCGTAGTGTGTGATGTGTGATATGTATAGTGTAGTCGAGTATGGTGTGTAGTGTAGTCGAGTATGCTGGCGTGGTATGTGGTATGTGGTATGTGGCATGTGGCATGTGGTATGTGGTATGTGGTATGTGGCATATGCATCGGGGTGCACTGCTGCTTTGGTCGTCTCTGTCGGCACCTGCACTGCTGCCACTGCTGCCACTGCTGCTGCTGCTGATGCTCCCTCTGTCGCTGCTGCTGATGCACACAACATGAGTACACAGCATGCGCAACAGCATGCACACTACGGCCGATGCTGTAGATCCACATCCACATCCACATCCACATCCACATCCACATCCACATCCACATCCACATCCACATCCACATCCACATCCACATCCACACCAAGTAGTCGACCCACCCATCCAGCTATCCCACCCATCCATCCATTCATTCATATATCCATTCATTCATATATCCATTCATTCATATATTCATATTCATCCAGCTTGCCACGTGACCGCCATCATGGTGCACACACACACGCTGTCGCCGGCCCCCGTCGACGCCAGACCACTCGCCCATATCTCATCTCGCTGGATTCAATACAGACACCCACTTTGGATGGCTGATACGCATAGATAGACTTGTGTTGCACATTGTGAGAGCATCGGCTTGTCCCCGGCGGCTTTGGGTCGTGGTGCTGCATTGGACCAATGTGTCTCGGGTCCTCCACCCCGTCGGCTGGCAAACGTCGCCACACAGCGCCATGTGCACGGCTTGCAGAGATAATGACCAAATATCTGCTCCGTTAGCTGGGCTACCCGGCGGTATCGGCTGCGTTGCTGTAGCGTTGCGGGCTGAGGAGTAGTGCGTTGTCAAAGCTCGGTCACTGCGCGGCACCGCCAAAAGTGGCCACAGTGTGGCCGACCACGATCCAGCTCGCCATCTTGCCAACGCCAATGCTCCGTCAATATCGAGTGGATGCATATGATACTTTGCACAGAGACAGATCTCGGTCCAAGGTATCTTTTGATGTCCTTTGAGCAGCATGGATGCATCGTCTCGCTGAGATGTACGCGTCAGAGCACCAAATTGACCCCCCGAACCCCTGTTTTCCGCAATTTCGAGCCAC
>NW_026516526.1:5000-7500 GCF_025602895.1 Polychytrium aggregatum | reverse complement strand
GCTATCTGCAAACAGTCGCAGAGAATTGCTGAAATTCTCTAGACGTTTGCACAAAGACCCACTTCGGAGTGGATTGCTATCCCAGGCTCTGCTCGCGATAGGAGCGAACCATGACATGGCTTAATCCACAAGACTGGTTTCATGTTAAACTGTTACCCATAGGGTAGCAATACACACTACATCAGGCTTTACAGGAGCTGTCGCACAGGTGCCGAGGGAAAGAGAGAAAAAAAAAGATTAGCGCGGCCGAGCCGGCTGTTCTGATTTTCTCTCCCCTCTCTGCCCAATCTTGCTGTCGTCCTGATTGAACTCGACGCTCAAGCGAGATCGTTGTGTGGCTGTCGGTGAAGCTGGTGCTGTCACCTAGATCCACCCAACAAATCTAGCTATGTTGTCCCCGAGGTTTGTTGTGAGCATCACTTGGTGGCTGCTATGGATTTTCTCGAATTAGGATTCCTAACGAGAAACGCGCTCGCCAAAGAGAGGGCCGCCCCCTAGTTCGTCTTGGTCTCTGACCTGGCTGGCAAACCTAACCAACGTGTCCTGGCGTTTTCCCCCCCGCGCCTATCCCCCTACGACAGTACTCGCCCCTTTATCGGTAGGATTCGCGCACCGACGTCTGCGTCGTCGACATCCCTGCCTCGTCCTGTCGCATTGCACCGGCCTCCCACAGCCTCGCATTCTATCGACTAGTCTCGACGAGGACTGATGTGCGAATGACCCCCGCCCCCTCTCCTGTCCCTACGCACCAGCAGAACTGATGTTTCGAGCCAAAAGAGAGAGAGAGAGCCACCCGCACACCATCCCCCGCGTCGATAGCCGACAGGTGCGATTCGTGAGCGACAGATGCAACAAAACAGTCCGAGACCGAGACGCCGGCTAAGCAGGGCCGGGTCGGAAACCACGTCAAGCGGTGCTAATTGCACCAGGACAATGCTTTCGGAGGATAGGGTTGGGCGGAAAAAGCCAGCACACGCCAGCAGGCCGCGTCCCCAAAATCAGTTGCAAAACACTAGGAGAAAACCCGCCCCTTAACGAAGGCGTCTCCCGCCAAGCGCCTCCGACCGGCCGAGACCGATCGATCGAGAGCCCTTAACGGCCGTGATTAGAAAAGAGTACTAAGTCGGTCCCAGAGACAGCCTTAGCGTCAGGTTTCGATTGCTCTAGCCTGACTGACTGCTCTAGTCGCTTTTCATCTTCTCCCTCACGTATATCCAGACCCCCCCAAAAGAGTGCCGCCACGGTGCTGCCAGCCGGCAGGGGGCGGGCAGCGGGAACCACCGACCGGGTGACACCAGCGCCGTCCCCGCTGGCCTCGCAAATGTAGACATGTGCGTTATCTGGGGGCCAACATGGCCTGGGGGGTGTGCGGGCCGCCGTTCTGTGCCATTCCGTGCACGACGCGCGTGTGTGTGTGTGTGTGTGCATGTGGCAGTGCGGCGCGGTGCTACGGGGTGTGGTGCGCGGTGCTACGGTGCGTGGTGCGTGGTGCGTGGTGCTACGGAGGGTAGCATATAGTGTGTGCTGTGTGCTGTGTGCTGTGTGCTGTGTGCTGTGTGCTGTGATATGTGAGGTATGCTATGTGCTGGTGTCGGATGGGTGATGTGCAGGATAGTGTGTGGTGTGGTATGTGGTGTGCGTAGTGTGTGATGTGTGATATGTATAGTGTAGTCGAGTATGGTGTGTAGTGTAGTCGAGTATGCTGGCGTGGTATGTGGTATGTGGTATGTGGCATGTGGCATGTGGTATGTGGTATGTGGTATGTGGCATATGCATCGGGGTGCACTGCTGCTTTGGTCGTCTCTGTCGGCACCTGCACTGCTGCCACTGCTGCCACTGCTGCTGCTGCTGATGCTCCCTCTGTCGCTGCTGCTGATGCACACAACATGAGTACACAGCATGCGCAACAGCATGCACACTACGGCCGATGCTGTAGATCCACATCCACATCCACATCCACATCCACATCCACATCCACATCCACATCCACATCCACATCCACATCCACATCCACATCCACACCAAGTAGTCGACCCACCCATCCAGCTATCCCACCCATCCATCCATTCATTCATATATCCATTCATTCATATATCCATTCATTCATATATTCATATTCATCCAGCTTGCCACGTGACCGCCATCATGGTGCACACACACACGCTGTCGCCGGCCCCCGTCGACGCCAGACCACTCGCCCATATCTCATCTCGCTGGATTCAATACAGACACCCACTTTGGATGGCTGATACGCATAGATAGACTTGTGTTGCACATTGTGAGAGCATCGGCTTGTCCCCGGCGGCTTTGGGTCGTGGTGCTGCATTGGACCAATGTGTCTCGGGTCCTCCACCCCGTCGGCTGGCAAACGTCGCCACACAGCGCCATGTGCACGGCTTGCAGAGATAATGACCAAATATCTGCTCCGTTAGCTGGGCTACCCGGCGGTATCGGCTGCGTTGCTGTAGCGTTGCGGGCTGAGGAGTAGTGCGTTGTCAAA
>NW_026516525.1:0-26527 GCF_025602895.1 Polychytrium aggregatum | reverse complement strand
TCAAGCAATCTAGCCGTGACCCAGAAGCTGGTGCAGGCCTGCCAGATCATGCAGTACGAGGCCCGCGAGATCATGATTGTCGAAGGGGCGCAGTCGGCATGCGTCCACTGGATCCTCAAGGGCAGCTGCCGAGCCCTGAAGAAAGTCAAGTTTGTGAAGCGCGAGACCGGGACGATCATCGGCGGCGGCAAAAAGTACTCCCTGGTGGCATACACGGATGGCATGCCTCTGGAGGAGACAGACGAAGTGGTCGAGCAAATGCTGTGTGCGATGGAATTGACCCCGGGCTCCCTCTACCCAGAGTTCCCGCGATACAAACACTACAGCAACCAAGAGAGCAGTATTCAGATGGCCCTCTCGGACGAGGAGCGCAACATCAACAAGCTTGAGCTCATCGCCCGGCTTACCTACGAGGATCCGGACGACCAGGCCCTGGGCTCGTACTATTCCATAGTCGCAAATACCAAGTGCGAAATCGCTGTGATGTCTCGGGTCGACTATGTGCGTCTGGCGTCAAACGAGATGGTCAAGTCGGTCCTGATGGATCGCGAGAGCTACATCGTACCAGTACAGCGGTTGCAGGACGTGTTTTTGGAGAAGCGGAACTGGGACATGTACAAGCGCAAGGTGGTTGCCGGTTTGGTCTCAGGGGGCAAATGACGACAGCCCAAGCCATCCCCCCGCCTGCCTTGATTCATGCATTCATGGGATGTCCAAACGGGAGATTGACGGCCGCGGTCTCAGCCGGGATCAGCTGCGATGCAGACAGCATCATTCAGAGCCAATATATATGTGCAGAAGCGGATCGTGCATTCATCTGCGATGCTCATCGGTGACATTCGCCTATGGCCCTGGTTTGTTGCTGCCACCCTCACTCTCGTTTGTGCTGATGACCCCACAAGAGCCGCCATTCTCAAGAAACGGCAAAGAACCAACACGATTCATTGCCAAACACCACACTATTGCCGGCCGAATGAACGAGGAGTCGAGGGATTGGAGTGCTCGCGATCGAACACTTTGATCGGATGGATGATCTGCAGAACGGAGCCCCTCCCCTCCTTTGATTTGATAAAGGTGATGCATTGCTTGCCATCATGGACGAAGCCGTTTCGCGTGTTCCAAAACGGAGCAGCACCGAGGACAGTGGCGGCCGAGGGCGAAATAGAGCACAAAAGAAAACGAAAGCAAATCACAAATGCAAGTCAAAATCCGGCAGGGACTGAATGAGGGAGAGTGAGGGCCAAGACGCAACTCTCCTCCGCCAAAATGCAAAGCAGTCGGGGAGCGAGTTGACTGGCAGGATAATCATGTTTGTCCCGTCCGGCCAGAGAATATGCACATGGGGTGGGTGGGTGGACGTGGAATAAAGTGCACATTTGCTCGGCAAAGATTGGGATCACAGACAGTCCGGTGACGGGATCGTGGTCATGGTCGTGGTCGTGGTCGTGGTCGTGGTCGTGGTCGTGGTCGTGGTCGTGGTCGTGGTCGTGAGTGGTCGTGAGCGGTCGTGGAGGGATCTCGAACAGGGAACGAGAGGGGTCGGTGATGGTGGCCAGGGCGCAAGAAGGGACTGTGGGAAGCTGTCTAATCTAGTTGGCGGGCATGTACAGCGACGAGGCACGCTGGCGGATTCCCTCGTTCTTTCGCGGGGCACCGCTGCCGCCGTTGGGAACATCGACGCAGGCCAGCGGGAACGAGCCCTCCTGACTGGTGCTGACGTTGAATCCAAAGGCCCAGCCGTCATCGAACTTGCACTTGACAATGATGGTATCGCCAATGTCTGAAAGCAAATCGGGGCGCGATTGGGAAGTGAAGATTCGCGGTTAGAGGGGCGCATGTGATGGTGCAGACTGGAAGCGTAACAAACGATGGCACTTCGCGCTACGATGGGACAGGTGTGGCTACGTACTCAGTTGGATCTCGTCGGACAGGTTGGCGGTGTAATTGTAGATAACCTCCATGGTCTCCGAGACCTGGCCGGCATCAGGACCGTCGTACATGGTCTGCGGGCCGCCGTACATAGACTTGTCGTTTCCACCATACATGGTCTGCGGGCCGCCATACATAGATTGATCGTTGCCGCCATACATGGTCTGGGGTCCGTCGTACATGGTCTGCGGGCCACCGTACATGGACTTGTCGTTGCCTCCGTACATGGTCTGGGGAGCAGCGTTGTTGGCGTCACCGTAGGCAAAGGTCTGGCGGTTGTCATAGTTGTTGCCGCCGTTGTAGTCGTCATAGCTATCCTGCTGGTTGGCCTTTCTGCGGCGCATAACGATCACGGCGGCAACGATGCCACCAAGAAGAAGGGCACCACCACCAGCGATGCCGCCAATGACGGCCGGGCTAGAGAACAGACTGGTGCTGGAGCTGGAGCTGGACGAGTCGGTCGCGGCCGAAGTGGACACAGCGCTGGGCTTTGAGGTGGTGGCGGCAGCAACCGAGATCTTGGGGGTCGCTGATGTGGCAGCGGCGGCGGCGGAGGTGGCATTGTTGCCGCCCATGTTCGCAGCCTTGCAGCAGGGATCGGTGGTGGTCTGGGCGCAGTAGGCCTGGGCATCGGTAAGGTAGAAGTAGCCTGGGACCGGACAGAGGGTGCACATTCCATTAGTGATATATCGCCTAAAAGACAGGTTGGCGGCGAGTGTATGCAGATGGCGATGCCTACCGCAGTATTGTTCGTAGGAGATAGCCGAGATGCATCCGGGGCTATCGGTGACATCGCCCAACAAGGTCTGATACTCATTCATGTCTTGGGTACGCAGATTGGTGCTGCTGTCGGGCCAGGCAGGGCAGGCAGCAAAGGCCTGATTGATGCCAGCAATCATGGCCTTGACAGATGAAGCGCAAATCTGAGCAGGGGCAGCATTGCCGTTGCACTTGATGGTGGTGGAGGTCGTCTGAGTGGCACGGTCGACCTCGAGGCCACAGCGAACCGAGGTGAAATAAGGAACGATGTGGTAGTTGAAGGTTGGGCACTGGTAGCGAACCGGGGCATTTGCAAGCCAGTTGGATGTGAGACTGTTGAAGCTGCTGAGGTCGGTGTAGCCCATGGCGTTGGGGACGACAACCGAGTCGGCTGGAATCGGGGAACGGTGCGGGACGGCGGTTTACAGAGAGAGTGGGGCAAAGGCGAAGGGAGTGGCGACCAGAGTGGCATAAAACAGGGTCAGGCTTATTCCAAGCGATGAATCGCCCAATCTCGATATTGGCGACCGAGTGGAGGCAAGTGGGAGACAGGCAGGGGCTGCGGGAGACAGATGGCTTTCGGGCAGGCACATATGCAGCCCTGGCCAACAGGCCGCGGTCCGCCAACCGCTGCTGGCCAGAGAGACAGTTTGGCACCGAACATGCCACTTACCCGCAAACTCCTTGCATGGATCGGCGGTTGCGAGAGAAACACACTGGGGGCTGGTCTGGGCATTGGCCTGGAGTGAGCCCCAGGCGGCGGCAAGCGCAAAGGCGGCGACGGATCTGGCGAGCATGTGGACGGAGAGCAAGAGAAGCCTCTTTGGAGAACCTGAGCTGGAGGGGGAATGGGAAGAACAGCGAGCGATGGAGGGAGAGGGATGAGGGGAGCAGGTTCCCAAAGGAAAGGCGGAGACGACGGAGGCGGGTGGAGGCCACGGCAGAGGGCTTTAAACGAACGGACGCTGGAAACGAGGCCGACGAGGCCGTCAGGGATTGGAGCCTCGGCAGCACAGTGGGCGCTGTGGTGTTGGCTGGGCGGCGACGGGGCAAGGCAGCCGCAAACAGCAACGACCACAAAGGCCGGCGCTCCTTATCGCGGCTGGCCAGTAGGACAGCGCCGGCTTGTGGACGGGAACGTGTGGGTGGCAGCAGCAGAGGCAGCAGCAGAGGCAGCTTGTGCGGCAGTGGCTGGAGCAAGCAAGCGAAGCGCGCCAAGGCAAGGTCCAGAGATCCAGCGGATGGAGGCGGCGAGGACTTGATCAAGCTCGCAATGGGGGCATTGATATCCAGATATATCCAGATATATCCAGATATCGACATGCTCGTTGGCGACACGCTTGGAACAACACATCCACAGATGCATACTAACGGCTCAACGATTTTGACGGCGACCCACTTTGCAGCCAATGCCCTCACAACGGATACGGGTGATGCTCAGAGTTGCGCGAAATGGCCACAGCCAGACGCGGCCAACGTGACGACGAAAGGCGACGCGGAACAAGCCCGACCAATTGGCGGCGTGCACTCGGCGGCCTGCACAGCACCAGTCGACATTGATGCACAGCGCAGACCGAGTCGCGATTGCGCACTCGCCGTGTGCTTGACGGCACATGTGCGATTGTTAGGCGCTCGCTTTCGATGTGCCATAGAAGATACGCTCATTCAGTTGAGCCAGCACTACACACACAGTCGAGCCAGCACTACACACACAGTCGAGCCAGCACCACACACACAGTTGAACTGGCACCGCACACGTCGATTGCCTTTCCGTTTGTGGCAGCGCCAGCCACGGGCACGCCGGCGCTCGGGCTCCGCAAGGGCGGCAACGCGCATGCGCGCGGGTGCGCGCTGCCTCTCCGCCGCGTTTGGACGACAAGGCCCGCGCGGCGCGGTCTGCCCAAAAAAGCACAGTTCGCGTGACCCGCCCCGCCGGCCAATCCGCGCCGACGCGTCGGCTGTGTGGGCTGTGCCCGGTGGCGCCGAACGCGGCTCTGGTCCTCGATCTTCGTCCTGGCACCCGATGTTCCCACGGACCCTCGTCCCAGGAGTGCCCAAGCACGTCGCCGGAGCACGTCGCTGGAGCACATCTCCAAATCATATCGCCCGAGTCCGCTGCTTCCTCCAGCCGCCGGTCCATCCCGGGCCACGGCGGGTTGTCGATGAAGCTGCAGTCCATCATCGGCGCTCGCGTCGGTCGCGTCCATGTCGATCTTGCGTTTTTGTGGTCGCCACTCTTGCGATTTTCTGCATCAACCGCCTGCGCTGCCCGGCTGGTGCCCACGGGCAACACTCAGTCATGACCATGACCCCGCAATGCCATCCATGCAACCGTGCGGGTTCGGGCCTGTCCCGCCCCCCATTCAGAGCCCATGGGAGTATGTCCAAGCCGTGGCTCTCCCTCCCTCGCCATGTCAAGCGGATGAATGGCGATTTCTCGCCCGCTGGGAATCGGCTCATTTCGTTTCAAGTCAGTCCAATCCAGTTCAATCCAGTCCAATCCAGTCCAATTCAGTCCAATCCAGTCCAATTCGTTTCATTTGGTTTGCGCTCTGCTGGTGTGCTCTCGTTGCGTTCTGGTGCCCTGTGCTTGGAGTTGTGCCGGCTGCGCACCGTCTCGGCCCTCTCGCCGAGAGCAAGGGAGATCCTCGCCTCCCTCTCGCTTCATGCTGGTGCAGAATCGTCCTGCGGTTTTGTTATTCGCAAGATCCATCACCATCAGCAGCCAACGCAGCCAGGCCGCGACTCTGACCCAGGTGCTGCACAATCCAGCCAACAGCAAACTCCGACAATACAGCGCCGCTGCCCAGCACCCACGCCGATACCATGCCCAGCTGCAAAGCCTTCTTCGATGATCTCGTCAGCTGTCTTCTCGAGAGCGACTGCGTCCTGGTCCAGCGCCATTCGGTCAAGGAATGTCTCCTGAAGGAATACGACGACTCTGTGCCGAGAAAATGCCGGCTTGCCCAGCAGATCTACCTGGACTGCAAACACAGCACCGTAGGTATCGATGTGCTCTGTCGCCGCAGTCACCGGACCCGTCCCTATCGGCTGCTTGCCAACATGAGCGAGGTGTCGAGCATGATGGTGCTGAACGAGACACTGGACAGAATCAGAAGATGATCCGCCAACAGGCTTGCGGCTGGAACTTGATGGACCCTCGTCAAACACCCACATGCCGATCAGGATGCATGGGCAAACACACAATGCGCTTCACGCTGCGACACACCCGATACGATACCCTGTCGCTGCGCTCGATCGACTGACCTTTCCCGCCTCACATGCACTTTTGGCAGGTCGACCCCCGAAAGCGGATGCGTGGGCCCTATGGCGCTAACGTCGCATCCTCCAAGCCCGCCCCCGTCGGAAACGATCAGCTCGGAGCAGAGGCAGCTTCTCAGTGAGCGACAGCTTCGTTTTCAGGTCTCCGCTGACCCATCTTGATCTCAAAGACGCATGGTGACCGACAGGGACTGCTAGCCACAGATCTGCTCGATGGTTGCGACACCGCCATTCGAGGGACCGCTTACTTTCGCTCCTCTGCAGCCGTCTCAGTCCTTGGCCGAGCAGGAGACTGGCTGTCGATGGATCGCAGTCGCAGCTGACGCAATCCCCTACCCAAGCAGATCTGTGAGCCTGCGGCTGCTGGATCGACCAGGCTGCGATGTCGGTCTATGATGTCGTAGCGTATCGGATTGTCAAATATGTATTTCTGATCGCCGTCGTTGACGCAAACTCGGGATCGATCGCGTGGGATGTGTTGGAGGCTGCGGATCTGGCGGAGAGAGCTGGGACGATGGCAGAGCAATCTTTATCATTCTTGTCCGCTCTGGCTTCGAGCGCAGACCTGGCGGCTGCGAAAGCATAGGGGCCAAATGGCGCTTGAACGATGACCAGTGTCCCAGTCGGTGCTTAACGAGCCGGCTGTTCTTCGTCGTCCTCCCACTCGTCAGACGGTAGCATTTCGTTCACCAAAGATATTTTCGCGAGAATCTCATTGGTGTCAGGATGATCTTCTCGCCCGGTTATCCTGGTCACGATGTTGAGCGCCTCCTGGAAGTACTGGTGAGCGGCCTCGTACTGTCCTTGGTGATAAGAGGCGTTTCCCAGCCTGATGTTGATCTGGGCGACCGATTTGTGCCATTTCGTCCCGTGGATCTTGATTTCGTTCTTGAGCATCTCTTGGAGATCCTTCACGTTGGTGTCCTGGTCGTCCGACTCGATGGCGCTCGCTTGTACCGCAACGGGCACCACAGCGATCAAGGGGCTCTTCTTTGAATCGTTGATCTTTCCTTCACGGTCAGCCAACTCTTTGTTGCATTTGAGCACGGTCTCGTAGTCACCCAAAGACGCGGCTGCCTGGGAAAGATGCTGGAGAGCTACTCGGATCTCGCCGTGCTCGTGCGAGTCGTAGACTTGGGTTTTGATATCGAGCGACTCTTGGAAGTACTTGACGGCGGCCTCGTAGTCGCCTTTCGACAAGGCGGCGTCCCCGAGCTTGTCGATGGCGGTGGCGACTTCGGGATGGACACGCGTGCCATATGACTTGGCTCTGATGTCCACAGCCTCTTGATAGTACCTTTCGGCGGCGTTAAAGTCCTTCTGTGCGCTGGCAACCTGACCAAGACGGGTGGCAATGGTGGCGACATCAATGTTCTCGTGCGGGTCGCGGACTGCTCCGCCAATGTCCTCAGTCCGTTTGTAAAGGTTGGGCGCATCTTTATACCGTCCTTGCGATTTGGTTATCTTGTCAAGGAACTCGAGGGAGGTGGCGATCGAAGGATGGTGTGGCGAGGGGTGCAAATCCTTTTGGAGCTCGAGCGACTTTTGGAAGTAATTGGACATGGCATCGTAGTCGCCTTTCGACAAGGCAGCGCCGGGGGCCGGGGCGGCTTCGGGATGGTCGAGCGTGTCGAGCGATTTAGCTCTGATGTCCACGGCCTCTCGATGCAGCTTCTCGGCTTCGTCGCACTTTCCCTGATCTTTCTTGACGTTTCCGATGCAATCGAGGGTATCAGCAACGTCTGGATGCGCCCTGGAGCCACGGATCTTGATCTGCCGATCGAGTGCCTGCTGGAGCAGCTCCGCGGCTTTGTCGTGCTTGCCCCGTTGGAAGGCCACCGAGCCCAAGTGTCTGAGGGTGAGCGCGGTTTGCAGATCGTCGCCGAGCCCATCTGTTGCATCTGCCATCGCCACAGCTCGATTGAAGGCCTCCTCGGCGCCATCAAGGTTCTCTATCTGACCTCGGGCATCGGCCAGGAAACTCAGGATGTGGATGATATCAATGTGCTGCTCGGTGCCACGGAACTCGATCGTCCGCTTGAGGTTGCTCTCGAGGGTCTGAATCGCCACCCGCAAGGATCCATTCTTCTGGGCGAGCTCTCCGACTCGGCTCTCCAAGAAGACGTGCGTCTCCTTGGTGTATCGATCCGGGACAACCTTGATGGCGAGCTGCTCCAAGTGTTCAAAGTACTGGAGGGTCTCCAAACCGAGCGATTCCGTGAGCAGCAGCAACGCTTCACCGGTAAGGTCTTCGATAGACTCGGCTCCCAGCTCGTTGTGCGTCTTGATGTATTCCCGAGCGATTTGCTGGGTAAGAGAGTGGGTTGAATACCGACTCTTGGCTTCGATTCGCAAAAGACCGCTCTGGGTGACCAGGTCGATCAGGCGGGCGGCTAGACAGAGGGAGTTGGCAGTGGTATCGTGTGGATCGTAGTTGTGATTTCAGAATAGTCAGGATCATGTGTGGGCCATCGAAATTCCGTCAGCGTGAATAATTTATCAGCGTTGGGTGCAAGCAGGGGGTCCCTCGGACCACATCCACCCACGTTGCACATTTGCTCACCATCAGTCTTGAGCTCCAGCTTTTGAGCGATCGTCTGAATGAGGTTGAGCTGAATGTCCGTCGGCGCCACCAGACTGAGAGCGCCAAACAGCCGGATTGCCTCGACTCCTTCGATTCCGCGCTTCATCAGCGAGTCAAGGGACAGATCTACAACCGTCTCGAGCGACAGCCGGACTTTGTCGTCCTCACTCTGATCTTGCTGGGCCTTTGCAAACGCCTCCCCGAGTACCGAGAGAGCAGTGTCGTGGCTCTCGAGATACGCCGCGACTATCTCGATGACAAGAGGACACCCGTTGGCCTTGGAGACGATGTTGTCGAGAGACTTTTTGGCCTCGTCCGAAGCAAGCTTGTTGCCGATCAGTGGCGAAGACGATGTGATGTACTTGCGCGCGGTGGAGCCATCCCAGCCACCGAGACGGAGTGGATCGTGCTTGTATCCAGTGATTTTGGCCTTGAACGACTTGAGGAATGAGCCAAGGGGCAGCGAGGCCAGGCGAGTTGCAAGAACAACGTCGCCCCTGAATCCCTTCTGCTTGTTGTAGTCAAAAATAAAGTCGACTACGCTGATGTCGTCGACATTGTCGATGATCAGGAGATAGCCAGGCAAACTGCTGAATGTTTCTGCAGCATGTTCTCTGAGCTTGTTGGGCTTGATGCCAGGAAAAATGCGGCCCAGGTCTTCGAGGGCTGTCGTCTCGGTCGAGCAGTTGACCCAGAAGACATCGGAATATTGTGCATTGGCGGTGACGGTCTCGTTCCTCATGGCCTGCAAGTCGGCGGCGTTGCTCACGGTGAGGTCATCCATCATGTAGCGGACGAACTGGCGGGCCAGCACCGACTTGCCCATGCCACCTGTGCCCGAGATGATGGCACGGCCGGTCAGGGTCACCTTCTCCAACAGTGTTTGGAGGTGGGCAGGATCGACCCAGAACTTGGGGTCGCAAAAGTGCCTTTCGTCGAGTTCCCTCTTGGTCCAACTTTCGATCCGCAGAGGGCGGATTAGGGTGAGGAGGTAATAGACTCGCATGTATAGCTTCGTGGGATCGAGGGAGCGCACGTTGATATCCCTCAAACGAGACATGATCTTTTTGAGAGAGCCAAAGGCAGGATCGTTGAAGAACATCGGATCAGGCTGGAAGGGAGTATAGACATCGACACCGTCTTTGGTCCCCTTGGTGGCGACTGCGAGGGGAAGGACAGGCAGATTAGAGTTTTCATCCTTGAGCTCGAGAGCCTTCTCGATTTCGAGGACGACATTGTCTTGACCACTCTTGGCCTTATCCTTCATCATGTTCATAGATCCCTGGCTGATGAGGAGGATAGCAGACCCACTCTTGGGAAGGGCACTCATGAAACCGTCGCGCCAGTCATCGGCATCGCTGAGACAGTCGACATCGTGGAAAATGGTGAGGGGCTTTTTGTATCGACGGAGGGCGGCCGAGTTGAACAGTTCCTTCAAAGCCTGGACAGTAGCGGCTTCGGTGGCGACTCTATATGAGATGAACAGGTCGTGCTTGGGGCCGTGGGTGATGCATTGGTAGGGGCTGTCGCCAGCCGCGGAGGTCGACATGGAGCAGCCAGAGGGAGGGGGAGTGAGCTGCTTTGGAGATGGAGTGAGCTGCTTTGGAGATGGAGCAAGCGTCTTTTGGAGGTGGAGCAAGATGTCCGAGAAAAGGGTATTCGAGCCGAGCCAAACCGGAACACAGACCGACGCCAGCCACCGATGCGTCCGTCCCACCTCTGTCCCACCCCTGTCATACTCGCCACGACGCCAAGGGACTCAAGAAGGCCGAGTATCTTGATATCAATACACCATGGAACTGCCCAGAGGGTCGAGTGAATGCATCACACTCCCTCGAGTGAATGCACCACACTCACACATCGAGTGGATGCACCACACTCACACATCGAGATGTCAATATCAGTCGATCATCGCCACAGGGATCGACCGAGTGTATTCAAGACTATGCTTTCCAAACCAACGAATACCAAGAGATTGCCAACCAGGACGGAAAACAATCGCACGGCATGCTCACTGGAGCCTATGGAAGTTCAGTAGGCTTCAGACATCTGATGCCAGAAAGTGACTGTCCTTGGTGCAGTCGAATACTCTCCCCGCGTGGCCGCAGTCGCAGTCGCGGTGGAAGGAAGCAGCGGCTTCTGTCCAATCGACATCGCTTTGATCAGAGTGAAGCGCATTTGTGCAGCAGCTCCATGCCATCGAGCTTCCTCACTTGCGCACGGATCTCGTCTGAGTAAGCACAGTTGACCCAAGCAGACATCTGGTCAGTTCCCGAGGCTGCGGGCACTTTCCGAGCAGCCCTGGATAGATCCGGAGTAAATCATCCCCAGCCGAGGCTCCCCCACCATCTCATGGCCATGCTCGGGCATGCTTACCAGAGAATCCACAGAGTCTGGAGCATGCTATCGCCATATTCTTCTTTGCGGCATTGCTTTGGCTGAATCTCAGAAAATGAATCATGCTCCGGACAATCTCGTGCTTGGCAAACTCGGCGCAGTGGCTTGCTGGAGACGGCAGATCCAAAGGAAAGGATCACGATATTGAGCCATCCGAGGAGGGATCAAAGCGATTGCACACTTTATATCCTCACAGTCTTGCGCACCAATGGCGGAGAGCCGCTCGTTCTATGCTTACCCTTCTTTGTGCATTCTGCGAGACACAGAGCCAAGTTTCCCACAAACAGATCGTTCGTCGGCTCCTCGTGTCTCTCCATCCAATTGCGGCGCCTATCTTCCTCTTGGACAATCAAGCTCGCCAGCCAGCGACCGCCTCCACCTGCGATCCACTGGTCCGCATTTCGTGAGTCGAGCATCAGCCAGGCCGCCAACAACTGTGCTGCTGCGTTCCTGTAGCGATCCGATTCTTCCCGAACAGATGAATATCCAGACAGAGCTCCCCCTGCGTCGTTGTGGGTTGTCAAAGTGGCGGCTTGGGCCATGGCTTCTTGAATGTGGTCTGCCACCTCATCCCACCAGCCGTCGAGGCACTTGCCCACAGAGTCGCGGTTGAATCTCAGAAGCTTGGACAGCAGGAACAGCGAGGGCATCTGAAACTCGGTGGGCAAGAGCGTGATTAGCTGGTTGGCCAGCCCGCTACTTTTGGTGCCATCATGCAGCGCCTGACTGTACGTGGTCAAGATGTTGCATGTGGTCGTCAGGAGACAGCCCAAGTGGTGGCGGATGATGTGTTGATCCAAGGCAGCATCGCGCTCGCCAGTTAGGGCCTTGCCCTTGCCCTTGCGGGTCTGGATGTATCTCGAGGCCGTTTTCTGGGTTGCCGCCATAGCCCCGTACACGAGACCCTGCCCGTGCTTGTGCACAGATTGCGCATGGCTCGACTTGTCGAGCTCGACAATCTGATGGATGCACTCGCAGACAGCCGAGACCAGGGTCTCGGGATGGGGAAGCATGTGCACCGACTCGGCTTCGCTGTCGTCTCGATCGATAACAGCAAGCGCGTCGCTCTGGATGTAGCCACCGAGCATTCCGAGGATCTCTGGGACGGACACCTTCCACTTGTTGAGAATCAGATGGGGGCCGTTGGGCCGATGTCGAATCAGGTGCGTCAGCAGCCGGACGCCGTAGTAGGGAATATCGGGAAAGTCATCCAGCATGTCGCTGTCGTACTGGTCCGGTCGAATCAGGCGTGCGCCAAATTGGCTCGTCGAGGAAGCATTCATGCGATAGAGGGCATCGACGAAATCGGGCTGTTGCGAGCACTGCGAAAGCAAGAGGATCAACAGTGCCGTCGTCTCAGCTTGCTGGGCGCGCGCCACTCTCTGAACAAGCGGCTCGATATACAGTCCCAGGATTCGCTGGTTGTTGAATGAATGGCGGCAAATGTCCACAAAGATGGGCATGATCAAGGGGAGCGAGTCCACGCAGAGCACTGGAGGCGAGAGCAAGAGATTGAATCCGTTGGCCAGGCGGAAATGCTCGCAGAAGAGCGGCTCGGACTGAACGACCTTCCGGATGGACTCAATCGTCACCGCTGCTCGCTCGCTCTCGGGGTCGTCCTTGAGCTGCTCGGCGAGATGCTGCAGCAAGCCCTGCATGGTTCGGATGCTGGACTCGTGCTCGGGACCTAGATCACCGCTGTACGTGAATCTCTGAATCTCCTTGATGTAGCGCCTGGTTCTGTCGATATCGTCGATGGTGATGCCCAGAGGTGCCGGTTTCTTGCCGAGGGGCGCTTTCTCGGCCTCGTGCTGGTGCTGTGCAAGCAGCTCGGCCACCTGTTCAAGATCCGCCAGCGCTTCATCGGCTCGGCCTGAGAGTCGGAGGGCTTCGCAGCGCTTCCAGTAGGCCTTGATCAAAGTCGGGTCCCGCTCGATTGCTGCAGAGAGGTCGTCGATGGCCTCTTCAAATCGGCCAAGACGGATCCAGCATAGCGCCCGGTTGGTAAGAAGGGCTGGGTCGACAGGCACGGACGGAAGCGCCAACTCGTACAGCCAGCGATGCTCGGCAAGGAGAGAGCCGCTGTTTTCGGGCGGCGGCGGAAACAGGTCCCGAGGGGGATTGTGGTAGATGGATATGGCGGTGGTGTACTCTTCGACAGCATCCATGTACTTTCCAGCGTGGAAGAGGCTGTTGCCTCGCAGCTTGATGGACTCGCAGTAGTCCTTGACTGCGCGAGAGAGCTTTTCCCTCGATACGTTGCTTTTTTTCTTTTTCTGAGATGGCCCCTTGTGCTCCTTGGACTGGGTACCGATGGAATCCTTGCCGTTGACACGAGCAGCCCGTGGGTCTGGCTCATCGTCGCTCTGGGCATCGTCAATTTTCGCGAAGCGCGAGTAGTCGTTGGCATCGTGTTTCTTGACGGGCTTGGGGCACGGCTGGGGCTGGTTTTCGGATGGCTGCGTGCCATGGCGAAGTTCACACGTCGCCGATGGGATTGGTGGAAGCTCGATCTCTGGCCTGCTGTTATCTTGTCCTCTGACGGCATGAGCGGAATCTCTGGAGAATGAGCCAGAGCATCGGTTCGATTGCTTGCCGGCATTGGCGGCGATGGAGATGATCCAGCCCGATTAATGTCCACAGAGATCTGGCTCTGGCTCTGGCTCTGCACTCTGGAAGGTGGCATCGGAGACACCAATCCGCTCGAAATCGTCGAGGGAATGGAGTTGCCCGAGTCCTTGCGCGTCAAGAGATCCTTCTGTCTCTGGATGAGGTCCTGGATGGGCTCTGTATTCGCGGCCTCGATCTCGGCGGCGAGATCTCGGCCGTCAAGCGACTCGTCCTTAAAGTCTCCCTTCAGAATAGCGTCCATCTTTGCGGCTGATTAAGACCGGCGGTAAACACGTCTGGGTGTTAAAGATGCCGGTGGCGTGTCGCCGCTCCGAAGTGCCGTCATCAACACTAACCACAGCAGAACCAGGGTAACATACAAGGACGAGCCCAGCAGAGCACACCCCTGCAAAAAACACGCGCTGAGACACCACGGCAAGGCCTAAGACACGGCCTGAACTTTTGAGCACGTACCGAAATCATCGGCAAAGGCCTCCAGCTCCTCCACCTCCTCGTTGATCTTGGCGAGAGCCGAGCTGAGCGGATCCATCAGCGGCAAGCGAAATTCTGGCACAGCTGGGGAGGACGAGTCTGTCAGGTAGCTTTGGCGGCTGAAGGTGCGAGCGGACGGGACGCTGATGCGCTCTCCCACGCGACAGATGGGGGTCGGTCTGGATGGGCAAAGACTGCAGCAGGCAGGGAGTTTGGGCGGGCAAGGCGATGGGACTTGGCGGGGCAGCGATCATGGGACTTGGCGGGCGCTGGTTTCATGGATGTGCGGGTGCTGCGCTTCTGTGGTACAGTGCTGCGCACATTTGGCCATTTGGGCCAGGATTGGACTTGCCAGCCGACCTTCAACCCGCCCTCTCATCCGGCTCGTCCATCATCTCATCCGGCTCGTCCATCATCTCATCCGGCTCGTCCGGCTCGCCCATCTCATCCGCCTTGCCCATCGCCGGTCAGAGCGAACGCACGCCCCACTCCCAAAGGACCAGCACGCTGCTCGTTTGGCATCTGCGACGCCCGAGTCGACCGCCCTCTGGCCATGTTCCGCCCCCAGCCCGGCCTTGGTCGCGAAAAGGAAAACACCCCGGCGCAGCTCGCCAAATCGTCGGCGCTGCTGCAAAAACAGGCCTTCCAGACTCCTCGGCTTCCCTATCCAGCGCTCAAAGGTGAGACGCTGCAAGCACTTGTGCGTGCTCACTGCGGGCCCGTGCACCTGCACCAGCATCCTAAGGCTGTTTTCCGGTCTTTTGATCCCTCATTCTCTGGGCTCTTCGTGGCATTGTGCATTGCGTTCATCATCGGCTGCGTCTATCGTCGGCTGCGTCACGGCATCAGATGCTCTCTCTGTCGCCAGGCCAGCATTGAACTCAAAGTTCAACACCCAGCAGAAGCAGCAGCTCGCCAACTCGGGACTCAAGCCTCACAAGGAAAACATCAAGCTGCTCAACTCGGTGCTCAAGTCGAGCTACGCATCCGGCCTGGACGAGACCTCCAAAGGAAACACTGGAACCCCGCTGCGTCCCATCAACGTCAATACCCAGGACTATGAAAAATCCGAGAAGCGAAAGGCCTTTCTTCAGAGCTCGGCCTCCGCCAAGAAGAAGAAAGCCAAGGCTGAGCCCACCGTCGATCCTGCCGAGCTGCGCGCTAAGGAGATTGCTGTTCCCGCCGAGAATGTGCAGGCCGAATCAGCAGAGGTCCTTGCCCTCGATAGTGACGACCTGCCAGAGATCGAATATCAGCCTCCAAGCGCTTCGTGCCTCGGTATGTCGTCCCCATCATGTTTGTTGCCACGAAGCCTGGTCATGGGTGCCAAGCCGGGCCGATTGCTTCACTTCCTTCCGCCCAGGCTGGATATCCATCTCTGGGTCGTGTGCAGATTCTTTCTTTCAGTTTTTAATTTGGACGAAAACTCTCTATTCGTGATGATCAGATGTCTTCAAACCCGAGTTTGATACAATCGACTTTGACGATCTGATCAAGGCGCATGTCGCCACCATTCCCACCATACTGAACACGGAGCCGCTGGACGCTCTGGGGTCTGTCATCAAATTCGACTTCGAGCCTGAGTCTGAGCCACTCGGTGCTCAAGCTCAGTACTGCGATGCAGAAGGTGAGAACCGCTCGATTGGGCACTGCCAACCAGCCCCCGCTGCTGCATCCACACAAACCGGGCCTCGGGACATGCTCTCCGTGTCCATGTTCGCTGTTTCCGGCCCAGTTGCCATCAATCTCACTGTTTCTGACTTACAAACCCCTCGTCATCATCGCAACGCTACTGCCTGCGGCACAAAATCAATTTCTCCACGCGAATGATGGGGGTCACTTCATCGCAACATCTCTCCCTCCCGCATATATACACAATAACAACTACAGCCACAGACTCACTTTCGCCACTGCAAGAGCTTGAACCATTGCCAGACGATGCCGCACCCCTGTTCGATCTTGCTGTAGTTAGCGCAGTCGAGCCGCAACCCAGGAGCAAATCCAGTTCAGCGCGGGTCCGATATACATCCCTAATTCCACGACCAAGTCGGCTCCTCAAGAAGACCAAACGAATGGACTGATATTTGTCGATAGCGACAGTGCCGAAACCTCGACAAGAAAGCAGTGACGAATGAGCGTGCGTGCGATCGACGACAGGACTGAGCGCTGACAGGGCCGCCGAGTCCGGATCTCGGCGTCGATCTGCTCGATCCGAATGGGTGCAGGTTTTTTGGATGAATGTTATGAGTGATGGTTCTGGTCTCGCTGTCGGAAGCTTCTTCAAGCCGTGCTGCGTTCCCAGCGCACAAGGTGGAGATTCGAAGGGTATCCATGTTCGTTTGCTGGGGTCACAAGGACCTTCGTCTTGTGCCTGGACTTGGAGTTGCAGCAATAGACTGGTTCTCAGTCTGTGCAGAAAATGCGTTTCGTGGATGTAACTGTTTTTACAATCAATCCAACAAAAACGGGACACCTTGGTTTTTGACCATGGACTTGATATTTTGTTGCCTCAAAACATCGCGCTGACCATAATCATTCTGTGATGCGGTGATACGCCCTCATCCATATCCCGAGAAGCGTTGACTCCATATTCAGTGTGTCCAAGAGCGCCATTCGCCGCTGGCACTCCGACACCAGTGCATGTCGATTGTGGAGACCGGGGAGCGACAGGCATTCTTCCCTTGGAGGCTTCCAAAGCGATCGATTCAGTGCATTTGGCTCTGTTGGCTGCAAGCCATACCTACGACGCTGACATATGGGATCGTAAGGGTGTCCTGTATGCTCATGTACAAAGTGTGAACTCTACAGCAGAGTTGTCAAAGCGAGCGCTCCGTATCTCTCATTTGAAGGATACAAGAGGACAGCTTGTTCCACAATAAACGGAGTGTTAGAGTGCGGTGCATGCATTCGATCCTCTGGACATCTCTGTGCAAAGCACCGTTTCTCAAGATCAAAGCAGTCGGTCGAGCGAGTCGCTCGTGTGCTCTTGGCCTTGGGCGGCTATGGTGATGATGAAATCGTTCAAGTGACGAGGTGAGCCTGAGTCTCATTGGACTCGATAGGTATTCCTTCCCTTGCTTCCACGAGGCATCCCCAAAAGCAAACACCATGCCCGTCCCCTCCGACACTCGTCGGCAATATCGAGCGATGGGTGTATTCAGCATTCGGGAAAATGGCAACTCTGGCCCCACACAGTGGCCCGTTTCGTATTGGGTGCGCTGTATTTGTCGAACCATCAGGACATCAGTCGTTGTGGCAAGACGAGACCGATGAAAGTGAAACCAACGATGCAATGGGAAGCCCTCCGAGCTTGAATCGACAACCTTCGGTTTGAGCCCTCTTGGTGGAAAAATGGCACCTCAAGGCATCAATCCTTCCAAATCCTTTGAGACAGGCTGGGCACACCCATGGCATATCGACTGTATGCACACATCGGATGTGTCGACTGAGCTCTTGTTTCCGACCAAAGTCCATCAGACAATGGGGGCAAATGAACAACTTCCGGGCTGCAGAACTGAGAACTGGTCCTTTGACGAGTGAATCATGGGTACGGATGGAACGAGCCAACTTTGAGGCCGCATCCTTGGGCGCCAAGGATCGAGGACGAGTCGGCTGCAGTGCTATTTCCCTTTCTGAAGTCAAGAGTGCGGAACAATACTGATCCAGTGGATGCAGATATACCCCGGACATGGAAACACCTTTATGCGCCTCACATGGACAGCCACTTCGGAGCAGTATGGAGGACACTGGCACACCAGATAAAGGGATGGCCGGCGACCCAACACGGAGCCGTGGATGTCCTGAAAATACAGGGGTGCCTTGTGGGGATACTTGTGTGGATCCCCGTGTGAGGTCTTCCTCGGACTCGTTCAGGAGATCCCGGATTCTCATGATTGGATTGGGAACGTGCTGTCGACCAAAGAATTGAACAGCAACAGGTATCAGTCAGTGCTGCACCAAAAATGAGACTCCGGCTCAAGGCGTGCAGGACGACCGCAGTGTCCAATCGAGAGAGGACGATGATAGCCTAGTTCCGCTTCGCTTCGGTTGAAACTTACCGAGAATAACCTTGAGACCTACGGAGATAGGCCAGTGGAAATGTTTTGGAAGGGGTGTTCGAGCGAAGGAGGCGCCGCTATGTGATAGGATGATGGTCCTTCGATTGAGGCTCTGGCACTGCCCAGACTTTGGGGGCCTGTCGAGAGCCTCTCCTGCGCATCCTATTTGAGCCCTCGCCGAACTTGACCCACCTTGCCCGGGCGTCTCGGCGGCATGTCGAGGCGACCAACGCCAGTCCGTCCGGAGCCCGACCAGTATCTCTCTTGGACAGCCCGCTCAATTCCCCCGCCATAGCGAGGTTTGGAGGAGAAACGAGGTACGGATGCATCAGTGGATCGGCCAGAGAGACACTCAGTGTCGGGGGTCACGGCGACAAACGAAGGGCGGCGGTCATGGGCATGGGCCAAGCGGATGAGGTTTCGCCGACTCCCGTTGGTGGCGTCACTTGTCAATGGCTTGGCAATCCTGGGTTGGGACACTGCGGTGGGGACAGACGACTCGGGGCCTGAGTGTTGTGGGCACGTCCCCATGGCAGTTTATCTCGATCTGCTGTCGGACTGTGTGGTGGGCATGAGGGCGACGACCCGTTTCTCCCAAGCTATCCAACGACACTGTTCCCCTATATATTCCTATTTTCTCATATACTGCTCGGGACGTCCGGGCCTTGTGTGAGGACCACGACAAGCAACGACACTGGACGACCAGGTGCTTGGCGAACAACGATAAGCTATATTACGACTTATCAGATAACAACAAGTGTTGTTCGAACTGCAGATACAAAATGGGTGCAAGAAAGGAGGGGCTTTATAGCCAAGAGGGAAACCGAAGGGCGAAAGTGGGCGAGAGGGGTGGAGCGACAAACGAGGGACGAGATGGGGGTGCGAGGGAGGCGGAGCTGCTAGAGAGAGGGGCGAAGCACAGCGCAGTCGGAGGCGAAGTAAGAGTCATCGGCGCCAGCCAATCAGGGAATACACGCCAAGACAAACAAACATGACTCACGGTGCATCACGCGCAGCAGTCCACACGTGTTCCCAACGTGCATGATCATCACATCATCCCCTCCCCAAACTACGGCCACTCCTGCGAACAATAAGTCCAGGCTTGTCGGGGTACCGGCGGTGGAAGTCGGCTATCTTGTCGGGAGCGTTAACGTAGTTGGCGGGCTCCCAGCTGCGATGATCAGTCGAGTAGCCCTTCCAATCAACGAAATAGCTCAACTTACCGCGGACCAGCTTGGAGTCGAGGATCTCCTGGACTTCATACTCCAAGTGGTCGTCGACGCGGACTGGCGGAGGAGGGTCTTGGATGCGGCCGGGGAGGGTGTTCGACTTGTGGGGCTCAAGGAGGGAGACATGGAACACCGGATGGATCTTGAGATCCTTGGGAAGGTCGAGGCGGAAGGCGAGGGAACCGATGGCTTCGACGATCTTGTAGGGTCCGATGCGCTGGTAGTCCAACTTCTTGCTTGGACGGGTGGTCTTGATGTTGCGTGTTAGGACCCAGACTTGATCGCCAGGAGCGAACTTGGGAGCGTCGGACTTGTGGGCATCCGCAAAGCGCTTGTAGTCCGCCTTGGCCTTCTCGAGGTTCTCCTTCAGCAACGCCAAGTTGTGCTGAAGGTGTTCGACTCGGTCGGTCGCGGAGGGGACATCGAGGCTGGAAGGAAGGACCGGAGACTCGAATCGAGGGTTGAAGCCGTAAGTCGCCAGGAACGGGGAGGCCTTGGTCGAGGTGTGCTCGAGGTTGTTGTATGAGAACTCGGCGAGCGGGAGCAGCATCGCCCAGTCATCCTGCTGGTACGAGGTGTAGCAGCGGAGATGCTGGTTGATGACTTGGTTGACCCGCTCAGTCTGTCCATCGGTTTGGGGGTGGAACGCCGTGGACAGACTGGTCTTGATGCCGAGTTCTGAGCACAGGGCCTGCCAGAACCGCGAGGTGAACTGGCTTCCTCGGTCCGAGACGATGTTGTCCGGGAGACCGTGGAGACGGAAGATGTTGTCGAGGAACAGCGACGCTGTTTCCTCGGCACTTGGGAGGGACCGACAGGGAAGGAAGTGGGCCATCTTGGTCAGGCTATCGACGACGACAAAGATGCAAGTCTTGCCGTTGGACTCGGGGAGGTCGGTGATAAAGTCCATCGTCACCAGAGACCAGGGTCGCGATGCCGTCGGGAGGGGCTGCAAGTATCCAAACGGCTTATGTCGAGGGACTTTCGAGCGTGCACAAGTGTCGCACGTCGAGACATAAGCCTGGACATCCTTGCGGATTGAGGGCCACCAGAACTGCCTCGAGATCAGTGCCCGAGTCCGCCGAATGCCAGGATGTCCAACAGCGACAGGATCGTGGCATGACTTGAGGACGGGGACTCGACACGACTCGGGCACAACGATCTTGTCCATGAAGGTGAGGAGACCATCCTTCAGGACATACTTGGGATCGTTGCGGAGCTGGTCCAGGGACGGGTCCTTGGGTTGCTCCTCGGCAATGAGCTTGAGCAAGTCCACAGGGCGAGTGGAACTTGCATCCGAGGAGCGACGGACGGCACAGGCGAACGACGAAGGTGGCAGCAACGGGGGAGGCTCCTTGGACACAGGTGCGGACGGAGGGACGTAGTCCGGGCGGCGGGAGAGAGCGTCGGCCTTGCCGTTCTTTGGACCGGGGAGGTACTGGATCCGGAGGTCGAACCGAGACAGGAACTGCGACCACCGGGCGTGTCGCTGGTTGAGGATGCGGGCCGACGCCAGGTATTCCAAGTTCTTGTGGTCGGTAAGGACTTGGACTGGGTGTTGGGCACCTTCGAGGTAGTGTCGCCAGACCTCGAAAGCCTCCTTGATGGCCAAGAGCTCCTTCTCATAGATGCTGTAGTTGCGTTCAGCATCCATGAGCGTGCGGGAGTGGAAGGAGCACGGGTGCAGGTGGCCATCGGAGCCGCGCTGGGACAGGACGCATCCGATCGCAAAGTCTGAGGCATCAGACTCCACGACAAAGGGCTTGGATGGGTCGGGGTGCGCAAGGACGGGCTCGGAGACGAAGGCTTCCTTGAGGGACTGGAAAGCCTTGTGGGCGTCGGGGGACCAGCGGAAGACCTGGGACTTCTTGAACAGGAGCGTGAGCGGACCGGCGATCTTGGCATATCCGTCAATGAAGCGACGGTAAAAGTTCGAGAACCCAATGAAGGAGCGAAGGTCGGAGACATTGCGGGGGACGGGCCAGTCGACAATGGCGGAGAGCTTTGCTCGTTCCATCTCGATACCCTTGGGCGAGATGACGTAGCCGAGGAATGAGACCTTGTCCTTGGAGAACTCGCACTTCTCCAGCTTGCAGTACAACTTTGCAGCCTGGAGCTTGGCCAGGACCTGCTTGACGTGATTTGCATGCTGAGTGGGGTCAGCGCTGTAAATCAAAATGTCGTCAAGGTAGGCAATCGCAAAGTTGTCCAGTTCATCACGAAGGACATCGTTGATGAAGTGCTGGAAGGTGGCCGGAGCATTGGTGAGTCCAAAGGGCATCACCAAGTACTCGAACTGGCCGTAACGAGTGCGAAAGGCCGTCTTCCACTCGTCGCCTGCGCGGATACGCAGCAGGTTGTAGGCCCCGCGGAGGTCCAGCTTCGTGAACACCTTCGCGTCCCGGACTCGGTCCAGCATCTCATTGATCAACGGTAAGGGGTAACGATTCTTGACCGTGATCGTGTTCAATGCGCGATAGTCCACGCAGAGACGCAGAGAGCCGTCCTTCTTCTTGACGAAAAGGATCGGAGAACCGGCGGGAGAGGACGAAGGACGGATGAACCCTTTGACGAGGTTGTCGTCGAGGTATTCACGAAGGGCCTTGAGTTCGGGCTCTGACAGGGAGTAGAGCGGTCCGAACTTGGGGGTCTTGCCGGGCTCCAGGTCGATCGGGCAGTCGTACGTCCGGTGCGGGGGCAACGAATCGGCTTCCTGCTTCGAGAAGACTGAGCCAAACGACTTGTACTCCTCGGGGATCGACGTCGAGAGGGGCGTCGGATCCGGATCGGTGGCAGGAAGGACGAGGACTTGGAACACAGTCAGGGGGTCGGGGCTAGACTGTGTGTCGAGGACGGACTGCTCCAACGACTTGTACCTGATCGCTTGGACACGGACAGGAGCGGGGCTGGGAGCAACGGGACCGGGGAGACCAGGACGGACGGAGACGAGACCGGAGGGACCAGGACGAGCAGCACAGGAACAGGGCACCTCACTCGGAACACAATCAGAATAACGTTGAGCGATCACTTTATTCTGATCATCTTCGCGAGTACAAACGGTGCGAGGCGAAGAAGCGAGCACCACAGTGGTGTCGGTAGAGGCACGAGGGAAAACATTGGGTGTGTCGCCAACAAGAGGAAGGGGAGAAGGAGAAACGGAAGAAACGGAAGGGAGGGAAGAGGCATCCACAACCTTGAGGATGTGGTTTGCAGGACGGGGAAGGCAAAGGAGTCCACGAGCCCAGTGGAACCTAGGTTCGATGGACTGCAGCCAGGGATAGCCAAGGATAACAGGTTGGTGGGGAGACTTAATGACATCAAAGGAAAGGTGTTGAGTGTAGTCCCCAAGAACAATCTTGAGGGGTTCCGTCTCAAAAGTGATGGGGCCGGAAGAAAGTGGCTGGCCATCGACACCTTGGACAGGGAGGGGAGTGGATTTGGAAACGAGGGGGACCGAGAAGCGGTCAACAAAGCTCTCGTCGATGAAGTTGCCGGAGGCACCAGAATCGACGAGAAGTTGGCAAGAGAGGGAGCGACCAGAAGGGAGAACAAGAGAAGCGGAGAAAACGGGAGAAGACGAAGAATTCGACGAGACGCACGAAGAAGGCTCGGAGCAGAGATCAGTGTCGGCAGCATGGTTCGAGCAGATGACCAAGTTCGCAGGTGGTGTGGAGATCGGGAGCTCTGTCAAAGACATCTGGGAGCCAGATGTGCCCTTAGAAGAGGCGGGTTTGACAGAGTGCGATCCACCACCGACTACATTGATCATTCCACACATAGCCATGCGTTCGACACTTACCTCATGCTCCTTCCCATCGACGCTTGCTTCTGGAGGAAGGGGAGACGGCTCCAGATCTAAGCCTCCACTTAGATCTGGGCCTGGTCGTTTCCCGACTCGAAGTGTTCCTCCTCACCATCATCGTAGACGATGGTTCGGACAACCTTCGAACGGGGACGGGAGCCGGGAGCCTGAGGACGGGAGCCGGGGAAGCGGGAACCAGAGGCGGGAGCACGGGAGCCGGACTTGAGGGGGCAGGACTTGGCGACGTGGCCGGGCTTGCCACAGCGGAAGCAGAGGCGCTCCTGGAAGCGGCGGTTCTTCTCCTCGGGGGTCAGGCGGCTGACGACGGCGGCGTCGATCTGCATCGGCTCGGAGTAGAGAACCGGAGGCTCCTGGGCGGGCGGCTGGAAGGACGGGGTGCGGGAGTTGAAGGCCTGGGTGCCGAAGGAAACAGGGCCAGTGTTTCGGAGCTCGTTGTTGAGCTCGATGATGCGTGCATCGATCTTGAGGCAACGCTCGACGAACGGGACCAAGCGGAGAGGGAGAGGGTCGATGAAGGAGAGGCGCTGCTTGATCTCCCTCGACAGGCCACGGCGGAAGGCGGAGATCTTGGCTTCGTCGTTCCAGGGAAGGTCGGCGGCAACGCGGAGGAACTCTGAGGCATAATCCATGCACGAGCGGTTGCCCTGTGCCATGGAGGACAGGAGCAGCTCGGCAGTGTGGGTGCGGTCGGGATCGTCAAACGCTTGGCGAAAGCGTTCCATGAACGAGTCGAACGAGTGCAGGATTTGATCGTTCGACTCGATCAAGGGAGTCGCCCACTGGAGGGCCGGACCAGTGAGCAAACTCAAGACGTAACCCACCTTGACTTGCTCGGACGGGAACCTGGATGCCTGGAGCATCATGAGCAGGCGGCACTGGTTGACGAAGGGGCGGAACTTTGACCTGGTGCCGTCGAACTTGTCCGGGGTCGGCATGTGCGGGAGCTGTGGGGCGGCGGAAGAATGTGTGGTCCGGAGGAGAACCAGTTCCTCCTGGAGGGCAACGATTTGGGCCTGGAGTTGGTCCATGTGGGCTTTGAAAGTGGGGAGCGAGGATGCAGGGAAGACAACAGAGAATAGAAGGATGAGGGCAGCAACGAAGCCTCAGCCAAGCAGGTGGTCAGACAGAGAGAGGGAGTTCGAACAATATGTGAGGACCACGACAAGCAACGACACTGGACGACCAGGTGCTTGGCGAACAACGATAAGCTATATTACGACTTATCAGATAACAACAAGTGTTGTTCGAACTGCAGATACAAAATGGGTGCAAGAAAGGAGGGGCTTTATAGCCAAGAGGGAAACCGAAGGGCGAAAGTGGGCGAGAGGGGTGGAGCGACAAACGAGGGACGAGATGGGGGTGCGAGGGAGGCGGAGCTGCTAGAGAGAGGGGCGAAGCACAGCGCAGTCGGAGGCGAAGTAAGAGTCATCGGCGCCAGCCAATCAGGGAATACACGCCAAGACAAACAAACATGACTCACGGTGCATCACGCGCAGCAGTCCACACGTGTTCCCAACGTGCATGATCATCACACCTTGACAGCAAATGATTCAAAAAGGACTGTGTGATTGGACATGAGCCGCCCACTCCCGCAAATCACCGACACACTGGCAAGACCCAGAGCCCCGCTGACCTTGGGGCTGCTCCTCTTCGCCGCGTATTCCTCGGCTGCGTGTGCCTCAGCCTGTTTTCCCTTGTCTGGCCGCCGCTCCGCCTGCATCCAAGAAACAATGCAACTGAGTGCATCATACGGCTCCAGGCCCTGGTATGAGTCACTGCTGCTGTATCCAAATTACAGTGCGTTCCGATTGGTGCTGGTTTTATCCTGTCTCTCGACCAACCTTGCATCGGCGGACATCGGGGTGGATTGCTTGGGCTCGTTGACAGCGGCCAAGGCGGCGGCTGGGTCAGTCCGCTTGGAGCAATGTGGAAAGACGCACATCCCGGACGGTGTGCGGACTTTGTGGTCTCGCAAGACGGAGGTCTGGCAGCCGAAATGCGGCAGGGCGGGGGTTTGGTGCAGCAAAAATGCCGGGGAACGAAAGGCGCAAAGCCGCCAGGAAATGTGCCGCAAGTCGAGCCGGCGAGCAGCGGCCCTCTCATGGGCGCTGTTTGCATAGATGTGTGCATTTGGCAAGCTGGAAAACGAAGAACCCATCGTGGGACAGGCCTTCAACGGTCTGTGGACTGATCTGGAACAGATCTTCCATACCCTGATGTGGAGACTCGCTGGATGGCAAGCCAGGCCCGGCGACATTCCTGAGTGGGACTTTTAAACACTCGATGTACTCCATGAAGAGCGAGATGCCGGGGACCACGGGGTCCTGATGGCTAGTGCGCCGCCACGGCGGCGCACAATAAAGAAAGAAAGAAAAAAAATAGATGTGTGCACATGTCGCGCTGAATCATCTGGGACTTTCGCGAGATCCGATTTGTGCGGCTGGGTCTCGGCTCCGGACGTAAATCGCTGTTGTCCCTGTCACGATGCTGACCCTGATCCACACGGAGAAAATGGAGATATTGTGTTTGCATCAGAAGCCCTGGGAGACTTCGGGTCGTCTGAACTCCTGTGACGGCTGTGGTGTGTATCAGCGCTGCTCCTGTTGTCTCCAGGAGAGGCGGAATCAGCCATACTGATCTATGACCCCCGTCTGGAGAGGCTTGAACGCCTCTAGCTCCCTTGGATGGCCATATAAACCGGACCCAGCACGGTGCGTCGAGTCCAATGTCCATATCTTGACTCGATTTCGAGCGACCGACTGGTCCAGCCTGAATCCTCCTTTGGTACCCGCACCTCTTGGCCACTTCTAATGATGGTATGGCCATCAAACCAATCATATCGCTCTTACTGTCCCATCATTGGCGTCTACATCTCGACACGGCCCCCTGTTCGGCTTTCATATCTCAAACCATCGGGCTGCCTGTTCCCGCCTCAGGTCCTCCATCACCACTAAACCGAACCCGTCCAGTTCGCCCGCTCCCACCACTGACCCACAGGTTTCGCTCCACTCGTCCACACAGCCCGGCGACCGCCCGCATTATGTCCTGCAGATCGTCGACCAGCCTGAGCGAGTTCGTTGCTCTGGATTCGGCCCCCAGATGTATGGGCGTCCAATCAGTCCGGCCCCGATCCTGCAACTCTTCCGACGGGGACCTGGAGGAGCCCTGATTTCAGAGCAAGTGTTATGCCAACCCATGCTTGTGAGCCTTGGAATCTCTGGTTGTCGCCGTGGAGACAGAGCCAAACCTGCTTGAGCCGCCACATAGGCCCATCCTGGAGTCGTCCATGATCCATCCGGTCTCTCCCTCCTGCCTTACTCCATCACCACTACCACTGGATGAGCATCCACTACATGGCTGATAT